>NC_092631.1:83587363-83672363 GCF_039555335.1 Amphiura filiformis
TCTTTTGCACAGAGTTCAATGGGATTTGAAAAGTAAAGTGGCAGTTGAAACTCTAGTGATAACACATTTACAGTGCATGATGGGGCTTCCTTAAATCATCCTCTGACACTTTCATATATTCATTTTTTTCAGAGAGGGTGAAGAATTACCTGAGGAACTATGTCAATAAATATCCCATTGTCAAAGAGGTGAGTGTTATAAATTTATTTCAAAATCGGATGCATTTTAGTGGTCTTTTTGTGTTGTGTGATAATTTTTAGGCTTTAAAAAAAATGCCAACCGACCAACACTACTTAAAAGTCTGTCTGCCCGTAAAGCAGAGTGTTTTTTTTGTTGCCGTATCACAAATTATTGTGGAAGACACCCAAATGTTTTTTCTTTGCCTTTTAAAAGAAAGCGCTCGTAAGCTGTAATGGTCTCATTTTCCATGGCACAGCTGATGACATCACAAAAAACAACAACATCGCATTTGCGTTTAAATATAAACTTATAATGTTAATGTTAATAGCATACATGTATTGAATTTCTATTATGTTACCCCTGGGAGATGAGCAAGAGAGATCCAACAAACGTAACCACTTTTGGTTCAATATAAATGCTTCAAATACTCTTTGTTATCATTAAGTATTTTTAGATCCACTTAACAAATTAATATTTCACACATCTTTTTTTTTGTACTACCAAGACAGAAAAACGCAAGTCCCAATGTCATGTATTACGTCACTAGGAGCTGTGAGCCATATCGGAGATCAGGGAATGGAATGTTTTGCTCTATTGCCTATTCAACAGTCAATGTGTGTTTTTTCTTAAAAAAGTAAGGAGCTGCCAACAAAAGAATGTGAAAAGTGTGCTGTTATCCATGTTAACATCAAGACAGGAAACAATTTTCAGAGGGATTTTCTTACACTCATCCTGCTCCAACAAACCATCCTTGTAAAATCTTGTCCAACTTATGGAACTAAGATCAATAACATCGTAGAAAGGAGAGATGGGGTAAAAAATGTCAATTACTCTTCTCTTTAAATGCTCTTATAAAACATCAATGATATTTTGACTGACTTCCAGTTTCGATGCAGATGGAGAGGGCAGGGGTCAGCTATGAAACAAAACTTGTTACCTTAAGTTTATAGGACATCGTGACATAAGGCTTAAAAAATGTTTGGTTGCCCTCAACCGACCAACCCAAAAAATTGGAAATCTTGGGTCGTTTTTTTTTGTTTTTTTCAATCACTTTTTTAAAAGAAACCTTAAATTTGGACAGAATCAAGGACTTTTATATTGTTATTCACTCAAAAGATGAACATGAACATTCAAGTGTTGGACAGTTGTTGTACATAGAACATTCAAATGCTTTTCATTGGTTTTGCTAGATCTATTTTTACTGTCAATCCAAGCATCCAACACTATGTACCGTATTCTTCTAATTTTAAAAGTCACCCCTTAAACGCCCCCACACCAAACTGTTCCATTTACGCTGTCAAAATACCAAAAAGTAATTGCACTTTGATTTTAACACTGATGGCACAATTTATCTTAAATCTTGTTTGCATATTTACAAGGGGTAGACACTTGTATATACCATACTGTAAACATCACAAAAATGAATAACAAATAGTAAGGAAATTTTCTAAAACATTTTATCATGAAATGAAAGGAACAACTCAAATTATCTGGTTAAATCTAATAAAAAATATATAAATTTGTATGCACCTCAATTTGCATACAAATAAAGCTGATAAAGCTGAATAATTTTACAAAGACAGGAAAATCAATGTTAAAAATAGCTAAAAATATCAGTGTACAGTGTGAAACCTATTGGTAAATTGTCCAAGTCTAGAATTAAAAATTAGAAAATTAATGTTTTGTTAGAAAATATAATAAATGATCATATCATATCAAACAAATGTGATAAAACAGTTGTTACATTCTTATTGCTTCTTCTAGAAATCACAAGAGATGTTTTAAAATTTTGTTATAAAGTCTCATTAAATATGAAGCAAGTAATCAAATTGTATGTGACAGTGTGGGAAATGGCGAATGTCTGAGCTGAGTTGTTTTGTCATTGGACTCATTATTTTGCTGACTTACCTGTCCGCTAGACATCCTGAAAACATGTCACTGCCGGTTGCGTTTTGAGTCTCAAAAGTTCCTTAATAGTACCCAGGTAGCAAAACTTTCTGCTTCACTCCTTCAGATTTTTAGCATACATGTATGAAATCACCCTCCATCATTGCTTGGCCCATTTTGGTACTGAGGAATTTCAACAGGAGCACCAATGGTGCTGTAACCTTGCCTGAATTGAGCATTCCCAACAGCAAATGGGTAATGCATTTTAATTAGGGGGGCAGGGGCAGATATGTGTCATGCACATTTTCCAGCCGGTTCCAGGTACGGTTCCTTCCAGTCTATACCATATATTTTTCACCCTGATGTGGCAGTGACATCAGTACACATTTCATTAAATGTAGGTGCAGCTTCGAATCGCTAGCGTTCACTCAAAGTGTTGGCGTACACCCGCATAGGCTTAAAAACGCTGCATGGATGTGTGCATGAAACAGCGGCCTCAACATGTTGGCGTCACTGCCACATCAGGGCGAAAATGGTATTGGTGGATTTTGTACTCTGTTGAGACATTATTTTGAATTGAATACTTACAAATCATAATGTTGATTCCATTTCGGGTCTAATGTTCCTTTGCAGAATTCTGTGGAATGACACTGTCCTGAGCCATCTACAACTATTTTGGCAAATGGGTCCGGCAATCCTAGACAAACAAAGAACACAATGATGATCGTGATGTAAACAAAAGTGACATGCAATCCTATAATGAAACAAGGCGGTTCTCGAACCACGAGTCTCGCCTGCTTTTGCAACCGCCTGCTTTCGCGATTACTTTCAGTAGAAGTAAATGAATTTCGCAACCGCCTGCTTTCGCGATTACTGTTGATAGAAGTAAATGAACCTGCAACAACCCATGGTGAACCCGAAATGACCTTCCAAAATTTGGCTCTAAATGTTGCCTGTACCCACAAAGTTTCATGCCAATCGACAGTTTTTACTAATTTGACCTCAGATGACCCCTGGTGATCCCGAAATGATCTCCCAAAATTTGGCTTTAAATGTTGACTGTACCCACCAAGTTTCATGCCCATACGACAGTTTTACTAATTTGACCTCAGATGACCCCTGGTGACCCCGAAATGATCTTCCAAAAATGTGGCTTGAAATGTTGACTGTACCCACCAAGTTTCATGCCCATACAACAGTTTTTACTAATTTGACCTCGGATGACCCCTGGTGACCCCGAAATGATCTTCCAAAAATTTGGCTTTAAATGTTGACTGTACCCACCAAGTTTCATGCCCATACAACAGTTATTACTAATTTGACCTCAGATGACCCCTGGTGACCCCGAAATGATCTTCCAAAAATTTGGCTTTAATTGTTGACTGTACACACCAAGTTTCATGCCCATACAACAGTTATTACTAATGTGACCTCTGGTGACCTCGAAATGACCTTCCAAAAATTTGGCTTTAAATGTTGACTGTACCCACCAAGTTTCATGCCCATACGACAGTTTTGACTAATTTGACCTCAGATGACCTCTGGTGACCTCGAAATGACCCTCCAAAATTTGGCTTTAAATGTTGACTGTCCCCACCTAGTTTCATGCCCATACGACAATTTTTACTAATTTGACCTCAGATGACCCCTGGTGACCTCAAAATGACCTTCCAAAAATTTGGCTTTAAATGTTGACTGTACCCACCAAGTTTCATGCCCATACGACAGTTTTTACTAATTTGACCTCAGATGACCTCTGGTGACCTCGAAATGACCTTCCAAAAATTTGGCTCTAAATGTTGACTGTACCCACCAAGTTTCATGCCCATACGACAGTTTTTACTAATTTGACCTCAGATGACCTCTGGTGACCTCGAAATGACCTTCCAAAAATTTGGCTTTAAATGTTGACTGTATCCACCAGGTTTCATACCCATACGACAGTTTTTACTAATTTGACCTAAGATGACCCCTGGATGACCTCAGTGACTTTGAACCACTAACCAATACAAACTGGTTCTGTCTCGGGTCAAGGTGCACCCACCCACCAAGTTTGAGAAATGTGCGACTCCTAGTCTCCGAGAAAATAGGCGGAAGGCAAACTTTAACCAAAACTTTAACCAAATTTGTCACATACACACACACACACGCACGCACGCACACACATACATACACACATACGGAAAAGTGATCATATAGTCTCCTGCCTTATCAGGCGAGACAAAAACTATAGTAGAACACAATTTCTCTTATACAGTGACCTCAGTGCAGACACCGGGGAAAACCAGAAAATGTGCCCCTTTTTTTTGCCTAAACTATGGAATTTTCAGGGGTACCGTTTTGAGGTTGTAAATTGTGTAGGGGCACTGTAAGATTCTTTTAAATCAAATTTATGAATTTTGATAGGTCTGAAGTTAAATGCTGTTATTCTGTACATATATGCACACTTATTATTCCTAGTCAAAACTGATCAATTACAATTTCAGGTTTGCTAATGGTATTGGTGGATTTCTGTCTCTGCATGCATTATTTTATAAAATAATTACTGTATCAAGTATTGTACCATTTGAAAGTACAATCAAAGTCACAGCAAACAGCCAATACAGTCAAAATAAGTTCTGCTTTCACTGTTTCGGAATAATTTATTTATTCAACATCAATTACTAACATTTTTATATTCAAATATTTAAAAGCATAAATTATATTATGTTGAACTGTGAGACATCAAATGAGTGAGCACAAAATGCTGCAGAACAGAAGTGTCATTAAAATACTTGGCCGTGTACAACATCGTAAAACCTATTAGAGGTAAAGACAAGATTTTTTTTTTTCACCAATAATAGGAGACATACTATCCTTTATAGTGTACAGCCTAAGAAATGATTTAAATGTCAGACAAGTATTTTATTTTTCATCTTGAAGTTGGGTTCAGTTATTTTCCAATCACCCTGCAATAAAGTTTAAATAAACTAACCAAAGAAGTTTGTGTACTCAGCTCTACATATTGTCTCAAGCACACACAATTGATGACAGACTGCTATGCACTGGCATCCCATTTGCTTCCAATTGTCACAAGTTTTTTTAAATAAAATCACAATTAAAACTAGAAACAGATAACAAATACATTGGGCCATCCAACCTTATAAATAATTTCCACTGATTCACTTGCCCCTGTTGTTATTGTCTTTCTTATTTCTTGCCCAACTTGATTATTATTCATTGTAGCCATAGAAAGGTTGCCCACCTCTGTCATGATAAGTCCACAGGGAAGGAGTGAGAAAAAAAT
Source organism: Amphiura filiformis (assembly GCF_039555335.1). Classification (NCBI taxonomy): domain Eukaryota; kingdom Metazoa; phylum Echinodermata; class Ophiuroidea; order Amphilepidida; family Amphiuridae; genus Amphiura; species Amphiura filiformis. The sequence continues at coordinate 83,592,717 of NC_092631.1, forward strand.
CTGTTTCTAACGTAGTAACAATAAGCATTTGTGTCTAGACAAGCTGAAAACAATACCTAGTCAAAACATCAATTGTTGAAATATAGGATTTGTATCCATACCTGCAATCTATACAGGTATAATTTGCTGTAGACAGTTGCACAAGTCATATTGATTGATTCATTTTTTGCCGACTCATTATTACTTCTCCCAATTGTCTAAACTTTGCCGACTATTGTCTGAATTTGTCTCTTCAATGTGATTAATGCCTACTCACTATACATAGGCCAGATGAAAGTATTAATTAGTTTCCTGTTGGACATCAATTGGAGCTATGTGGTCACTTTTCATTATTCATGGTACATTATGATCAAGCAAAATCAGTCTCAATTTTCAGTTTGATGATTGTTTCCACTCTATAGATAGTAAGAACCAATCAGAGCACCTGTTAGTAAATTACTAGCCGAGTAGCTGTGCATAAATATTGTATAATTTGCACGGGCGCACACTCAGCGTAGTACGCGCAGTGTTTTCGGACGTGTTCATTTTCCTTGTGGGTGGATGCATAAAATTTGCTTGCATTTTCCAACATTTGTAGTGACAATTTTGTTATAAAATAGCTAAAATCCAGTGATTTTTTTTTCTTGTGTATTAGACGCATCAACATCTCAGTATGTGTTCATTATTTTGTACAATTTCACTCCCAACAAGTGATACACATTTATGAACCTACATTATAAATAAAGCATTTGCAAAGCTACATTTTGCAGAAAACCCAATTGAAATTGAACATTTAAATTTCCAAAGATATGAACAGATGAAGTGTTTCTTTTAAAAACAAAATGCAACAAAAGAAATTTTTGTCTTTGTTTGGCTATATCTGAAAATCAATATCTGACTCCCGACTGATTTTGCTTGATCACATTTGCTTAAATTAAATTTTTGCAGTTTTTGAAATCTTAAGGTACATGTAGATCATACAGTGAGAAAATTGTCTATTTAGCAATTTAAAAAAGTGTTTGGCTTTTGTGTACAAAAAAAGAAATCAAAGATTGTGATGGAATGCTTACAATTTACCATACATCAATACCTGGTGATAACTCACTGTTTATTGTCTCCATGACAATTAAATTGCACACCCCTTTTAAGTGTTTATGTGCATGCAAAACTTTGAGCTCTAATTCAGATTTTGACCTCCAAATCAGAGAAGATATATTGCACTCCTGCAATGCATTTCTTCCCTGTACTGATTTGCTATTCTGAAAAGAATAGCAAATCAGTAGAACAGGGAAGAAATGCATTGTGGGAAATGCAAGATATCTTCTCTGCCACAATTGTGATTATTTGGTGGCGACTAATCAGCTACTTAAAAAAACTTAATTCATGCACCAGGGTTTGTTTTTTACGAGCAAAAACCTGTTTTTGCCTGCAAAGTCCTAACACTAGAGCTTGGCATAAACAAACATTAAACAAGAAATTACTCATACTTACTGAAAAAGTCTTTCTTGGATAAATTTTTGGCACACAAAACTGTAAATAAAATGAGAATAGAAAGAAACAATCATCAACAACAATGTCAAGCTATGAATGAGAGTGATGCCCTCATTGACCCGCCAATTTTTATAAGCCGTCTGGACTTGATTTCCTTCGCAGACTCAGACATGTACTTTGACCGAAAACTGGACGAAGGTCTGATGATTTGTTCATTCTGCAGGTAAACATTTAAAAATGTAAGGAATAAAAGAATAGTGCAAATTATACCATACCCAGGTATGCTTAACGCTTGTCATCAAGAGGACATGTGATTTAGTTTCATTGGCTTTTGAATTACATCCCTGGAAAACCTGAGAAAGCCTCTTTGAAGCTTATTTCTGTTGGATCCACTGAACATTTCGTCGGTCGCAACACATAGTGGCGTACATGAAGGACAAAATACGTTTATGATCAAAACGATTTTGAAGGATATGCTACTAATAACGGAGTCGATACTCCTCCACTGTTATCTCTCAGTGTACCGATTTCATTTGTAATTGAAGTTTAAGGTTCGAACTATTAAACTATATATCTAATATCTTTAATAGTTAACAAGGAATAAATATTATAGGATAATAGCTAGCTCTAAACCTATACGCCACTATGTGAAACGGAAAGTTTTGAAAATCACTCTACGCCACTATGTGTTGCGACAGACGATTTGTGACATGATCAAGGGGAATGAGTCACATGTCGGCTCTGGCCGAAAATGAGTTTTACACACATTTCTAAAGAGGACATTTAGAGCTTTCAGAAACTGAAAACCCCATGTTGATACGACTCTTCCTTGTGAAGTTACGTCAATTTATCAATTGCTGAAAACAATATAAAACAAAAGAATTTTAACACTTTCTTTGCCAATATCTCAAAATCAATATTAGCGACATCCGACTCATTTCCCTTGATCGTGTCACATTTGTGAAAAAAGAGGAAAATACTTTAAACTAGAATTTTATGCGGTTCTCGGCTTAAGCGTCGGGTCATAATGCCTCCACCTTGACGCCCATCATTTTAACCTGTGCAATTTCACTTGACCCCAAAATGACCGTCACATTATTTGCCGCACTAAGGTGGCCGTTCCCATCAAATTTCATGAACCTGCAGCAGTCTATGGTGATTTGACCCCAGATGACCCCAAACTGATCTTGACATTTTGCCTCGTTTCAGTGGTCTTCCCCACAAAATTTCATGAACCTGCGACAATCTATGGCAATTTGACCTCGGATGACCCCAAAATGACCTGGACATTATTTTCTTCCTACTGTAGTCGTTCCCACCAAATTTCATGAACCTGCAACAATATATGGCGATTTGACCCCGGATGACCCCAAATGACGTCACAATGACCTTGCGATTACACAAATTTTGCGCTGAAAAGCAAATCAGGTCAAGAACCTCTGGCTGTGCTATTCTCCACCAAGTTTCATCACTGTAACTCGTACAGATCTCCAGATAATCTGTGCACAAGGTTATTTTGCTTCATATGCATAAATTATGCAAATTAGGTACCTTAATTACCATATATTGGAGACCACCAATTGCCACCCCTCCACCAAATTGCATCACTATACGCCTTACCAGTTCCGAGAAATTGCACTCGCAAGCTCGGACGGACAGACGGACACACCCCGACAGGACGGACAACCAGGAAACATAATACCTCCGGTGGAGGCATTTCAGGCATAAAAAAAGGAAGAGGACAAATTTCAGGTCTGTTGGGGGAAAACAAAATATGTTCGTCCCCACCCCTAAAAAATGTTTCGGTTTTCAATGCAAGGCGTCGATTAGGATGCCTCCACCATGGGGCGATTTAAATGCGGAAAGATATTATACCAGCTATTATTCACATTCAGTTGAACTCAAAATTATACTTATGTTTATCACAATTAATGTCAGAGAATAAAAGATATATCAAATATCGTGTCATAATGGATGGGCTGGCCAATATTTTGAGTAGTGGATGCCGGCATCCACTACGATGGTGGGCATACAAGATCTATACAAGATATATGAGGCACCGGTGATATACAAGATATATGAGGCACCGCTGTGTGGCCGTGGTAAACACTCAATGGTGAGCATACAAGATATATGAGGCACCGCTGTGTGGCCGTGGTAAACACTCAATGGTGAGCATACAAGATATGAAGCACCGCTGTGTGGCCGTGGTAAACACTCAATGGTGAGCATACAAGATATATGAGGCACCGCTGTGTGGCCGTGGTAAACACCAATGGTGGGCATACAAGATATATAAGGAACCGCTGTGTGGCCGTGGTAAACACCAATGGTGGGCATACAAGATATATGAGGCACCGCTGTGTAGCCGTGGTAAACACTCAATGGTGAGCATACAAGATATATGAGGCACCACTGTGTGGCCGTGGTAAACACCAATGGTGGGCATACAAGATATATGAGGCATCGCTGTGTGGCCGTGGTAAACACCAATGGTGGGCATACAAGATATATGAGGCACCGCTGTGTGGCCATGGTAAACACTCAATGGTGAGCATACAAGATATATGATATGAGGCACCGCTGTGTGGCCGTGGTAAACACCAATGGTAGGCATACATGTACAAGATATATGAGGCACCGATGTGTGGCCGTGGTAAACACTCAATGGTGAGCATACAAGATATATGAGGCACCGCTGTGTGGCCGTGGTAAACACTCAATGGTGGGCATCAGTGTTCGAAATTTTGGTTGTCCGGTTGCCCGGGACAACTAAAAAAGTCGCCGGACAACCAAAAATACTGATTCGGTTGTCCGCCAGACAACCATAAATCTAGCCAAAAGTCACATTTGTAGGCCTACGGACAACCAAAAACTTAGACGGACAACCAGAAATTGTAATCTGGTTGTCCGTGGGACAACCATTTATTTTTCCTAAATTCGAACACTGGTGGGCATACAAGATATATGAGGCACCGCTGTGTGGCCGTGGTAAACACCAATGGTGGGCATACAAGATATTGATTTGAACCATTTTTACAAACAGCTACAAACCAGCACGACTCAAATGACACTTTTGGTTCTCCTTTTTTTTTAATCTAAAGTTATGAACAGAGTTATAAGTTTTTCACTGTTTTTATCTGAAAACATACTTTTACGAATCTTCTTAAATGCTTTTTAATTTATGTACCATGCTGTCTTGAATGGTAGAAAGCAACTTCAGTTAAAAGTTGTAACAGTTCTAGAGCACATTTGGCTCGCATGGGTAAAGCTGTTCAAACTTTAACATGGACTTTATTTTAACTGGGTTTTCCCATTATCATAACAAGTTTCGACCACTTCCAGCGTTTTGATTTGCAACTTTTGAAAATGCACCAACTTTCATACTGGTATCAATCTTTGTCAATTTAGAGTGTTTGGTAGCAAATTTGGTATCAAAATGGAGCTACATGTACAATGTAACAAGATTCTGCACATGACCGTATCAATCAAATTGTCATAACAAGATCAGGGGTACACTCAGTGTACATGTAGGACACTTTACATAACTGAGGACTTTCTATCTACTTTAGGTGTTAATTTAGAAAGGTAAAAATCTCACTGCAAACTTAAATAAAATATCATCGCCAAGTTGGCGACTTTATTCAGCTTTCATTTGGCAGTTGTTGAGTCTATCAGCATGTTTAAATACCGAGCACCTCGCATTACCACGCTTTCACCTTCACCCGCATTTAGTCCTCTCACTTTCATCAGGCCCTTTCTAAGTTACACAATTCACTACCCACTTTTTAAGTAGGAGAAGGCGGAAGTCCAGAAAATAGTTTTCGTGACCTTCAAGGTCAGATTTTGAATGTGCGCACTGTATTGTAGTAGGCTAATTTCCGGTGTCACCCCACAAAATTGTCACCTGAACTGTTTCTACTGCTAATGTTACCATGTATTCACCACTAAAACCACCTTAAAATTCACTCACATAATCACCTGATCTGTTTCTGCTACTTATTCCTCGCATCACCCTGAATTTGGACACACAACCATTTGCTCAGTAGAAACATGATGCTGTTTAATTTATTTTGGGTTCATTGATGAAAGGTAAGAATTATTGTATCCCAATAATTAATATTTTCTCATGATATTGTCACCCAGCACAATATTGCACACTTTTGCACCATTGTTAAGCAGACACTTCATGGTTTTTGAATCTTTAAGAATTTTTTTATTTTACTGCCGATATTTTAAGTTATGCACCACTTTCCATAGGGCCTATTTTTATTGAGACACCCTGTATCCTTTTCCTTGTTCCCAAAAAGTTCATCAAATTCAAATTTCTTTTTGACTTTCATGCAGGGACTGTCTTTTGGAATTTGCAGCATTAAATTGCTCTTCTGAAGCCTTCAAGGAGAGCTGTTTAGAGCATTTACAATAGAATGTTTAAGGACAGAATGGTCAACTAAGCAGAGCTAAAAATCACTCTCCTATGAGATTTAAGGAGAGCTAGATAGAGTGATTGCTCTCGCTCTCCTCAAAAGACAGTCCCTGCTTTCACGCCATCTTATCAAGTACTTTTGACCTATCCTATCCTATTTGCTGGCGATTAAAAGCTTCAACAGTTGGTTGCCCTTGGCACCAGGGATTGAAGGTTTACAATGTAGTCCTATCAGAAAAAAACCTAGTCGCCAATGAGACAAAAATAGTCACATGCATGCATATATAGCACTAACATCCTTCTTTTTATAACATTTTTCAGTTCATCTTACAATAAAAACAAATGTATTCCCAAAATTTCAGTTGATTCCATTTTGCGTAATTGTACGGTATTTCAGTGCTCCATAGACAATATGTTGTAATTTCATTCTGGTGAACGTAATTCAAATTTCACAAAATTGCTCAACAAATTTTAAGCAAGAAATATTTGGTACCGGTACAGCTACATTTTGTACATGTATAAACATTATGTAGCCAGAGGTTTCCAGCGGTATAAAAATCTCAACTTTTTTTGAGAAAAGTGGAGGGATGAGGCTGTGGATCATGAAATGTCCTTTAAAGTGGTGGCAGGAGTGGGATTTCCTGTGTATTCGCTCTGCTCAGTGGTGCAGTGGCATGTCAGACAAGGAGTGCTGGGGCAAAATTCGAACTCCCCTACATGCATGTATATTTGGCATAAACTGCCCGCTATTAATGGGGGAGGGAGGATGGACGGGGCCATCCTTTGGGTGGGAGGTTTTACATATATGCTAAATACATTGGGTACCACATGCACAGTAACAGTGCAGTGTCAGTGTGTAGTCACTGTGTACATAAAAAATGCATAAAAATTACACAAGTTTTGTACCGGTAATTTTATCAACATCTACATTTGTATATTGCCCATACTACACTCAGCGCTAGGCTAGTAACACTGACAAAAATGTTGTAGTATAAACCATGCATGCATAATTCCTAAGCCTAATCAACATCACATGAACAAGGAAGTCATCAAACCTGATAACTGCAGTCTGCGAGATGAAAACATGTTGGAATTAGTACCGGTAGTAGATTTAAGATTATAGTATCACCTCATGAGCTACAATCATAAGAAACTCCTATTGCAATATCCATGTGAACTACTGGATTGTCAGGTTATGACTGACGGGAGCTGGATAGAGCACTGGGGAGATATATCATGATATGTTGACCGGCAGACTCACTGTCACTGCTGTACTGTCTGTGCAGTGCTACAGCACCACTCACTAGTCTGGCATATTAAGTAAGAACGGCGCCGCTAGTTGTCCGACTTCCTGAATACCTACTATTATATCAAAATCAGGATAGGGCAATTTAACAAACAATCCCCCTCATCTGAAGGTGAAACATGCAATACTTTCTAGACTTTCCAATGTCACGATTCACAAAGACGACATTGCCGCACCCTCAGTCATGTAAGTCATTTATTATATTAGCGATTCCCCGTTCGTTGTGATGATGAGGAAAATTAAATGATTAAATCATCTGATTTTTCTTGGTTTAGTAGGATAGAACATACCTGTAAGCCGCAGTTTCATGGGCCCATCTCTTCTCACCGGCGGGTTTGGCATGGCCAAAATTTCTTGCTTATTTTGGCCGGCCAATTTCGAAAGAATGTAGGCCTAGACGAAAAACTACAGGATGAATTTTGTATACAAATCGCCGATACAATACCAGTGACCCCCGACGATGAAAAGATCGGAAGAATACATTTTGCTGATACTCGTGGAAATACTTCTATTGTGTTATCATGGTTTATACAGGGTGAATAACCGGTAAAGGAGCGCCGTTGACATTATGAATCTGCATGACCGCAAATCACCACTGACGTCAGCTGAAAATTGCTAGACTCAATCGCAAATCAATTAAAGTGTATACACGTTGATGCAGACAGCTTGACTGCAAAGAGGAAAGTAATTGTAGACTTTTACGCATGCTTGGTCTCGTGGGTTTTTTTTTTGGGGGGGGGTCATGTGGAATGAGCGTTTCGACAGTATTTTTTGTGGGACATGATGAGAGCACATCAGACATATCGAACTGCATTCTGAATACGAAGAAAGTCCTTCTGATATACAACACAAATTTTATGGCAAATTATTAAAATTTGATATTTTTAAAATGTTTGATATACGGTATTCCGGTAAGGCCGTGTAAAATTAATATTTTGGTTCTCGTCCCTCCCTCCTCAATTTCTGGGATTTGTCAGATTTTTTTTTTTTTTTAGATTTTTCAATTTTTTAGACTTTGGAATGATTTATGAAATCTTCATACATATAAATAAGTTTATTAGAGAACAAGCATCACTTCCAAGTCTTTTTGTGGTACTCTAGGGGTTTATCCTCAGAATCTCACATTTGAAAAAAAAAGGGCCTCATCGTTTCCTCGAGCACTGTTGGAGAAGACCGAAAACTACTGACAATGCTAATTTTACATTGAAAAAAAACAAAACAAAAACACACCTCCCTCCCTCATCAATTCATGAAAATCCTCTGGACGAGAACCAAAACTTTTTATGACATTTTTTAGTACATATCCACGTAAAAAGCTTATTCCCAAAATTTCAGTTGATTCCGATTTTGCGTTTGCGAGTTATGCATGATTACTATGTGTAGGCCTATTACACTGCTCCATAGACAATGCGTTGTAATTTCGTTCTGGTATACCAGAACGAAATTCAAATTTCACGATACAGGGTGTCCCAGAATGATTTGTACCGTGTTTGCAAAAATAACTAAAAATAGAAGACGGGCAGTGTATCTATTTTTGATACCTGCATTATAATGTTGGACATGTCTCCTACTTATTCTGTTAATTTCAGCACGCTACCTTTATTTGTTTTGGCGTGGCATGGAATAATGTAAAATCGATGAAAAACCTGCTTTTCATTTTCAGCGCAAACGACTCGCATACCCTTGAAAAATGGCACAACACACTTGATCAACTCATGGATCTTTTTATGTACATTTAATGTCAATCAAACAACTTTCATTCTTTAACTGATTCGTAACGTCATAAATAATAGATGGATATCGGATATTTAGTGGAAATATGAAAGGGGCACAACTAAAATACCTGCATAACTTTTTCCAAATAACTTTGTGCTGAACGGTTAGTAATTTTACAGATTTTCAAAATAGGTTGCATTGTCAAAACTTAGAATTCACCATTTTTACGCAATCTTCTATAACTTCTACTAAAAACGTCCAATCTTTAACATCTAAAAAATCTGAGAAAGCTAAATATATGTAAAACTTAAAATGCAAAACAATATGACAAATAAACATGCCCTTCATACCTAAAAAATTCCATCTTTTCCGGTATAGATCATTCTGGGACACCCTGCAAGAAATATTTTGTACATAAACATTATATAGCCAGAGGTATCCAGTGATATAAAAATCTCAACTTTTTTTGAGAAAAGTGGGGGATGAGGCTGTGGATCACGAAATGCCCCTTTAAAGCGTATACGATCAATTGCAAAATTTTGACCTTTCATATTAAAGATAGGCCTATACATTTTTTTTCTCAAAAAGACCTAATTTCTTTTGGTGTTTTGGGGAAAAAAATCCATATCTTCAATACGAAAGGTCAAATTTTCTAATTGATCGTTGGCTTCATCCCAGCTACATACCCTTTAAGTACATATCATCAGATTTATAGAATTTACTTCGAGGACTGTTAAATACTAAGTAGGCCTATCAAAAATATCAACTTATTACCATAAAATGTATATGCAAATTTCAAACAATCAAAATTCTTTGATATCAGAAGGACATTCTTCATAATATTCAGAATGCAATTCGATATCTCTGGTGTGCTCTCATCTCCCACAAAAATATTGTCCAAACGCTCATACCCCATCCCTTTAGGCCTAAGCCATTTTTTAAACCTAATTTTTGTGCATAAAAGCTTCCACGTGTATAATGATGTTTATACACTGGTACGGTGTTTACACATGTTCCTGCTGACATCCAATCGGTCAATTATATAATATTGGATGGCATTGAGGGTTGTAGGCCCTATAAGAATATACTGCACGCGCCATGAATGATATTCAACGAGCCGGTACGGCGAGTTGAATATCATTCGTGGCAAGTGCAGTATATTCTTATACAACACGAAATAAATCCATCCAATATCATTATTATTATATAATATGAAGCTTTTTCTATGCATGTTTAGTACCAAATTATCAAACTAAACATGCTGGGTGCCATTTGGAATCCAGTCGTTTAGTGTAATAATTTTCATCATGTTTGCCGGCGGTACAAACCAACAAACTGCGTAACTCAATCAATTACGGCTGCTTTGCAATTTGGTTCTCCGCGCGCGAGGTATGCCGCGTAACGCGCTACGAGTTGCGAGCGACAAGCAAAAGTGTGCGCACCCGTTCAGTATCAAAATTATCTTGCACGGTGTTACCGTGCAGTACTAAAAATGTGTGGTATAGCTAAAAGCTTCGTATTATATAATAATATAAAATATTGAATATTATCATGATTATAGGTTTTATGAATTTAAGTACTTTTTTATGAGAAAAGACCACATTAACGGCGTTGTGGAGCATTTAAGATAATTTATGTAAAACACTCAATATTGATACCCCGCCCAACTGAAAAGCTGTAGGTATCCGTCTCAGCCCAAAAGTGTCGGTCTCTTTTTGATATAGACTATATAGGCCTACCACGTCACACACAAAGCCCCATCATGAGTGGTCCAGCAATGGTGAGGTAACTGTTCTAGTCCTGAGTGTTCTCTAACAATATCAATTGAAAGGTACAATTAAAGTTAAGATTGAATTATTTGCTTAGCATCTATATCCCACCTACATGTAGCATGCCGTTGGTTTTCACAATTTTTTTTTGCATCAATAGTTCATCAAATTTGTATATGAAGAGCTGATTTGCAAAATGGCTTACATCCACTTTTTGACTTTTTGAGAAAAACAGCTTTTTTTAATTGTGCAATTATTACTTGTTCGAATTTGATTCATTTTGGTTTTGGATAAAGTGTTGATGGCTAAAAGAATAGGTTTGGTACAATTTTCAAGCCTTTTTATTTATTTTATTATTTCTTTTATATCGTGCCTTTTGTGGATGTAAGCCCTTTTGCAGCACAATTAATTTAGCTGTTTTCTAGAAACCACCTTTGCAATCATATCTCATTTACTTTTTTAATTATGAATTTTAATTAAATTCACCAAAATGTCATTTTCGGCCATTTTTTTAGTATTTCCGAAGATACGGTACAACTTTTGTTAATTAAAATTAATTTTTTCAAACATAGTGACCCAAAAACAGTTCCTTTTGGTTTTAAAAGTTAAAGAACATTCAAGGCTATTATAAAACATCAAAAAACTAAAATAAAACTATTTTCCTAAAATGTTATATTCATTTTAAGTTCAGATTTCCGAAAATTCCCGAAGATTTTCCGAAGGGAAAATATACCATATCTCCGGAAGGGAAGGTGGTACGAAGGTCAAACAACCACCAAAATGTGTATTTTTACCCACACTATAGACTATGCCATAGTCGAATTTTATTTAAAATGTGTTATTATTATAGTCATGATGAACCCATTTCGTTGAACTCAAAATTATACTGATGTTTATTAAAATTAAAGTATTCAATAGTAAAATGGTCATAAAGAGTTAAAAATATCAGATTATTAGTGACAATAAAAGTAATTGAATGCAACACTATCTTGCATAATTATAAATATAATGGCTCACTTTAATACTGGAAAATTCTGATTTTGGAATCTACCAGTTTATTGATAGCGAACCCCGAAAATCCCACTTGGGAGGCTAACAAACAGAGGGAGGGCGGTGACTGAAAAGATCAGATACAGATGTGAAAATCTATCAGTTGCACACAAATCAATATAAATTAGAGTTTTATGCTTAAATGTAAGGCCAAGTAAAAAAAAAAAATAACATGTATATCGTCCGGACTTTTTCAAAAATTGGTGTAGGAGGTATTTATTATTTGTTATTGTGTTATTTTTTTACCATTCATTTCTGTGTAAAATTGCAATTGCAAAGTGTTTGTCAACAAATCATCAAACCGGGGAGGCCCCCAGATATTTTTGTTATTTCCCCAAAGCCCTACCCCTAGCTTGAAGAAAGTGTTTGCAATGTGTTTATAAATGATAACCAAGAACTTCTGAACATGTCTTTTCATCACAACAATTTTAGAAATAAAGTAAGGGAGCAAATAGGAAAAATAACAAAACTATTTGAAAATCTCCAACAATCGGTGAGGGCGGGGACGATATACATGTTATTTTTGTTACTTGGCCTAATAGCCAGAGTATGCAAAATGGGCAAGTGGACTACGGAGAAGTCTACCCACACTATAACGTTATAGGCCTACCAATAACTCAATTTCGGCCAGGGGTGGACGTTTTGCATCTCAGCTCTTCATATCATTTCCAAGTATTTTTATTAATTAAGACTTATCCATTTGTTTCCCTTTCATTTCATCAAATTGTTCTGGACGCCGACCCTCAGTTGTATCTTCATTTCTGGTACCATGGTTGGTTATTGGTATGTTTAGGCCTACCTCTTAATTTCCTTAAAGACTATCCTTTTAAGGATAAAACAACTTACACACGCTTTATGGTTCTTCTCTTTAAATTTCCTGAAGATTTTCCAGGTTGTCCTCTCCTCACTGGCACTTCCGATTTTAGTAGGCCTATTGATGCATTGAATTTCCTTTAGCCTATTTCCGCAGATATGTGATCTATATTTCCACCTGCCTTCACCAAATTTTCCCCCTTGAATTACATTGAATACCTCCTCTGGTGATGAATTATAATTTTCCCAAAATATGCATTTTTACCAAGTTATTCTAACACCTACACTAAAGCCTAGAATTTTCTGCTTTACAAAATATGCTAAATTCCGCTTTTCTCCGCTTTGTAATTTTCTGCGAAAATGACGCATTGCAGCATGTTTGCAGCCCGGCCAATGTGACGATCCGATTGCGATGTTGCAAAGTTGGGAGCTGTTGGGATGGGTGATTGGGTATCACTAGCGGGACACCCGCGCTTCGCGCGGGTCCCCGCTAGATGAGTAAATGGGAGCGTTCACTAAAAACAGGAGGAATTACTGAACAGGTAGAATCATTGAAAAGGTAAATTATTTTTATTTATCTGAGTCTGACAATCCTTAGGCCTACGTTTCTATTTTAGCTTCTTTCTTTGTTTTTAGTTTCTTCTACATGGGCCTTTTCTTTTTTGCAGCCAATTCTTGACCGATTTCAACGAAATAAAGTCCAGTCCATTTCCCGTATATTCCTCGATCTCCCGTATGAATTTGGTGACATTTGGACCGAAACTGACAGAGCCTTTTACATATGCCACATACACACATACATACATACATACAACATTCCCCTATTTATAGTAAGATGGCTGCAATGGGAGGTAGGACAGGCGTTGTACGGTAAATCTATGACGGATTTTATTATTTTGATGAATTTTGAAGACCCGTTTCATTTTAGTATTTTATTTATTTCTTTTCAATTTTTCTTTTTTTCTTCTTTTTCTAGGTCATTTTTGCTTATTTTTTATATTTTTTTCTCAGAAATGCGTTTTCCGCTTTACCTCTGAATTCCGCGATTTTCGCGGAATTTCCGCAACGCGGAGAATTCTTGGCTTTAACCTATACACCTTCGGCCTTTTTCAATACTGCGGGCTCTTATTTCTTGAACAGTCAAGTGATTGTGAATTCCTCAAAATTTTGCACAACCAGTGTCTTGAGATTTCCTCTCCAGTCCATTCAGTAGCTTCACTGCCTCACGGCCCTCACCTACAGGGTGTCCCAGAATGATTTGTACCGTGTTTGCAAAAATAACTAAAAATAGAAGACGGGCAGTGTATCTATTTTTAATACCAGCATTATAATGTTGGACATGTCTCCTACGTATTCTGTTAATTTCAGCACGCTACCTTTATTTGTTTTGGCCTGGCATGCAATAATGTAAAATCGATGAAAAACAATTCGCATACCTTTGAAAAATGGCACGATACGATTAAATGAAGAACGTGGGATGTTTGGCACAGCATTTCGACGACAACTACTGTTGGGGTTGCACCTTAAAGCTTGCCGGACAGCTGCAATGTTCGCTCGAGTACTCAGTCTTACGAGTGCCTGAAGCTTCACTCTGCCGATTCCTGACAGTTCCGTGCTCGTCAAACTTCTTTACGTTATACACTATCGTCTAATGAATCTTCTTTGCGTCTCAACATAGCTGCCGGTTTGCCAGTAAGTTTTTGAAAGAAATCCACGCTGCTGTAGGCCTACAGTAAATTGAGGAGCCGTCTTTTCTGTACAACAAACAGTTCGATCTCTGCAAGCATTTCAAATGACATGGACCTCACACCACAATAACTAATATTTAAAACTACCGCCAAAGAGAGAATGGGATTAGGCCACAAATCCTTAATTCCATATAATGATTGCTTCGTAACATCATAAATAATAGATAGATATCGGCTATTTAGTGGAAATATGAACAGGGCACAACTAAAATACCTGCATAACTTTTTTCAAATAACTTTGTGCTGAACGGTTAGTAATGTTACAGATTTTCAAAATAGGTTGCGTTGTCAAAACTTAGAATTCACCATTTTTTCGCAATCTTCTATAACTTCTACTAGAAACGTCCAATTTTTAAAATCTAAAAATCTGAGAAAGCTAAATATATGTAGAACTTAAAATGCAAAACAATATGACCATTCAACATGCCCTTCATACCTAAAAAATTCCATCTTTCCCGGTACAGATCATTCTGGGACACCCTGCACACCGACATCGCCTGGCTAATAATTATTTGGTGCAGCAGAGACATTAAAATGAATACACGGGATCGATACACGTGAATTGCTATGCACGATTTTGATATCAGACGAAAATCTTCGGATACTGGGTTCGAAAATGATGAATATCTCCCGTAAATGAATTTTTCTCAAGAAACCAGACGTGGTCTCATACACTTGAAAATACGTGTTGAACAGATATTATAGTCGTTAGGTGCGCTTTGAAAATTGGCCGTGCGCTTTGAACTCGAAATTTCACCAAAACTATCAATTTTATATTGCGTTGGTCCTGTATATGGACTACAGCGCACACCAGGCTATAGCGGCACTCACGATCACTCAAGTGGAGAGAGTATAACCATTAACCGCAATGTCGTATACAAGCTTGCTCACAGAGCGAAAAATCAATTACCCCGTCTTTTGTCAGTAGCCCTAGTCTAGTCAGGTCACTTCGCTAATAATATACATCTCATAAGGTCCGAATAAAATGACCTTTCGTGGCTGTGGATTCAACCTACCATGGCGATTTCTACTATGAAGATATCGGGGCGATGTCACTGTGCCCTGTATTAACTTGTTATCTTTTGCTGAGATCTGTTTCCATTCTTTCCTCAAGTTCTTCCTCTCCCTCCCTCTTTGGCGCTTTCTTTTTTTCTTCTCAAGGCCAGTGGCGGCGCCAGGAATCTTTTTCGGGGTGGGTGGGGGGGAAGTGAATTTCAGGGGGGGGGCAAAATCAACAAATTTTGGTCAAAATTGCCTCAAAAAGTGTAAATTTTCGTAATTGGGGGGGGCAACGGGAGGGGGTGCAAGAGTTCTGACTGGGGGGGCATTTGCTCAAGGCATTATTTCCTCATTGTGACAGACTTTCATTTCCTAGGAGAGCCTCCTCCCCGCTCCCGCACAATTTATCCCTAAAAGTCCCCATTTTACTTGTTCACAGCCATGCGCGTATTTTTTTTTGGGGGGGGGGCTTTGGTGGCGCCAGCCCCCCGGGGTAAAAGCAGGGGGCGGCCAAAACGAAGGGGCGGCGGAAGCCCGAGGGGCGGCAAACGAAGGGGCGGTGGAAGAAGGGAAGAAGAAGGGGAGGCAAAAAGAATTAGTAAAGAAAAAAGGGCGGAAAAATTTATAAACATTTTTGGAAAAATTGTACTATACATCAAAATGTGTTGCTTTTAGGGCGCTAGCGCTTATAATCCTTTTTTTTTTTTTTTTTCTTCAAAACGACCGAAAAAATAATTGGGTCAACTTTTTCGGGCTGTTGAGGAAGGGCCGGCAAAATTGAATTTCCTTCAGCGGCCACGGTACGCCACTGACAGCCCGGTTCGCAGCCAAAAGACACACTTTTACCGGTACGCCGTCAGCTGCCAAAGACCCATCACCTCAAAATTCCGGGGGAGCACTGACCGGTATACCCACCAAATTTTTTGATGTGCCTCCCCGGGCCGGCCCTATGACCATGATGTCGACTTTGGAAGTGACGGGGATGTGCGGACAGTAGTTCGAAACAAGAGGTCTTTTGGTGAGAGCCTAGACACTGAAAAAGGGGGATCTTTCAGTGAGAAGGCCCCCAAAAGGGGGGATCTTTCCGTGAGACCGGGCAAATCTGGCCAAAAAAGGGGGTCATTCAGTGAGACTGGGAAAAATTTTGGGTCAAGATATTAAAGTTGATAACAAATTTTCAAAAATTTATCAAGTTATTTAAAAATTTTAGGAAAAATACTGAAAACGGGGTCATTTAGTGCGAGATTATGACAAATGTCCCCAAAATTTGTGAAAAAACGGGGGTCTTTTGGTGACAAGAAAATAAAATAGGGGGTCATTGGGTGAGAGGGATTTCAGTAAAATAAAAAGGGGGGTCATTGGGTGAGAGGTAGTTGAAAAATGGGGGGCAATGTGGCCGCATATCCCCGTCACCCATTTTTAGTGAGTGCCCCCCGGGAACATCCCTTTCGACCTGCTAAAAAATCTGCGGTCCCCTTTAATTCACCAATCGGGGTAGGCCTACACATAATTATTGCACTACCCCTTATTGCGACCCCATTTAAACTGATTATAAAACACCTACAAATTTCATGTCTTTATCTTCGATATACGAAAGATCAAAATTTTCATGATGGACGGCTTTGCATCCTACATACACTATAAGTACCGCAGTGATGTAAGCAAGACTGGAGAAAAATCCCTATATAACCACGTAAATTTGGGCTAAAAAGCCCCAAAACGGGCTGAAAATAAATAAAAGTGCGGAAATTTGGACCAAACAACTGATCAATCCTGAAAACTTACATCCCTGGCACCATTATCGTTAGACTATGATTTATTTACCGATACCGGTACTTCGAGGACTGTTAAAGGTTGTATTATCGCGAATTAAAAAAATCAAATTTATTTGATATCGATAGGCCTATAATTTGGTGTGTCCGATGTGCTCTCAGGTTCCACAGAGAAGTAATTCATTGGTAGAGCACCAGCGCAGTCACCTTCGGAGCCTTATTTCACCCTTATATAGATGAGCACTCAATAATGCCTCTTTGAAGGTGTCTTAGGAAGTATTACTTGAACTGCATATCTCCTTGTCTTGGGTAGGCATCAAACAATTCTCGCTATTCGCAATAAGGGCGCCGCCAGCGGTTTTGCGATGTAATCGTGATGTATCATGGGAAAAGGTCGACATCAAGTCCGCGCAATACGAATATTACCATGCTATTACATAGGAACACGTGACAATATTTTTTAGTTTGTCAAAATAAAGGTGTTACACGCGAATCGATACTCAATAATACTTAATAATGTGATTTGAAATGTGCACAATTAATTTTTTTCTATCGATTTGCGTGTAATACCGTTATATTGACAAACTAAAAATATTGTCACGTGTTCCTATGTAATAGCATGGTAATATTCGTATTGCGCGGACTTGATGTCGACCTTTTCCAATGATACATCACGATTTTCCCATGATACATCACGATTACATCGCAAACCGCTGGCGGCGCCCTTATTGCGAATAGCGAGAATTCTCTGAGGTCTCTGGACTTTTAGGACCAGACAGGCTCTGGTGGGTTAAACCGGTTTTAAGGGATCCCAACTGTCTCGCTTCCCTCAGAGATAGATTTAATTAAATCATCATCAGAGATTGGGCACTCCATCCTACTTTCAGGCTAGGAACAGCTGGTATGAGTGGCGTAAACCAGAGTGCCAAGTCAATGCCCCATATTACCCAGCAGACCCTTGGGCTATAGAGTCAGCTAGGCAGAGTTCCCTGGGATGTGCAATAAAATAATGACTGGTCACAGGAACCTAGTCTTACTATCAGTTGGAGAGGTAGTCCATTGGTAGATCACCAGCACGGTCATCTTCGGAGTCTAATTTCACCATTCTTAAGATGAGCACTCCTGGTGTAGTTCTCTCTTGGAAGATGACAAAATTGGAAAAATCACCTTGTTGCAGTCTAATTAACAAACGAACAAAATCAGCTTGTTACACTAGCAACCGGGGCGATGTAAGGCATCAGGCAGGACTAGTGTATAGCTATGAAAAATGTCGTTGAGGAATATTTATAAGTGTCACTTGGCATATTTAGGTCTGAGTGTCTTGTGCTGGTTCGTCTTCATTATCTTCACATGGAGACGGTTTCCAGCTTTGAATCAGGTCTATCTGTCGGAATGCTTTGCTTTGCCCGCATTAAACCATATCACATAGCATAGCTGGTTCTGCATGTTCTGAGTGCGGTTTTAGAAGCCACATCCATAATGCTACGTCTCTTTCCACTTGGTACTCCAAGAGCAGCGGTGCATTTTGTCAGCGATGTGTTGTAACTACCTCTGCTTCCAATTTCATTTGGCAAGTATATAGTGCGTACACCATCCCCTATTTTCGCAGTCGGCTACAAGATCTTGCTACAAAATTTTGTATTTTGCACTATTTTTGCCCATGATTGGGATGAAAAGGGCTTTATTGTGACAAATTTTTGTATTTTACACTATCACTATTTTTGCCATGATCGGGGTGAATTTTGGTGGAAAAGGGCGCTCCCTTGCATGCTCCTTTTCTTTTCCTTTGCCCTCCAGATTTTGTTTTTCTTTCATTTTTTGTCGGGGGGCGCCACCCCACTGGCTACGCTACTGGCTTGGTGACTTGCATGCATTTTACAGAAGTGGTGAGTTTTTGGTGAAGCCCATACTTCTTCCTGCTACTGTATAGAGCACTGTTGGTGATACACCTACTTATTCCTGCCCATTTTTTCAAGTATTTGGTGCAGGTAGCTTCCAAGCCCTCGATGTATGTAATTGGGAATTGTAGATGGTAAACTCCCATGTCATTTTGGGTAGGATTGCATTATTATCCACATCTTCATGATTCCATTGAGTAGGCTTTTGTCTGTCTTTTTCAGCATGTCTGTTAGTTTCTGCTTTACAGACTCTCTGATTTCCTTATCTTTCAGATCTTTGAAGATAAGCTTGCCGAGGAATCGCATGGGTTGGTCGTGGATATACGCAATCTTTTCTCCATCTATTGTCAACTTTGGATTGTTATGCCACATATTGGGTTTTATGTCCCTCTTGCTTTTGTTTCTTAATATTTGGGACAAATCTCTTCATGGCATAGGTTCGACATTTGCTTGGCCTTTGCCTTCGTTGATCGAGTCCACCTCAGGAAGTCATTAACGACGTTGACCAGTTTCTGACAGTCTTCTGGGTTTATTGACTGAAGATTTGATGGGTGATTCCTTCATGCAGTACCCCAGATGGCTGTGTTGATCAAGAAGATCAAGGCAAAGATTGAATACTGCCAGGAATAGGATGCAAGATAGTGGGCATCCCTGGAATACTCCTATGCTGCAGTGTATCCAATCTGTTGTACATTCCTTAGTCTTTACATATATGTAGCTTTCATCATATATAGTAGTTAAAGATCATCTTTCTGATGTGGTCGGGAACATGGTACCAATCTAATGCAAACTGGATGAGATTGTGTGGCACGGTATCATATGCATTTTGTAGGTCAAGCCACGTTGTCACAATCGGGTTTCCATTCTTTTTGGCGTCTTGGAGTATCTCAAAAAGTGCCTCAGTATGTTCTACACATATTTTCTCCATGAACCCTTTCTGGATGGATTTGTCAATATATTCATTCTCAGTCAGGTAGCTTCGTCCTCTGAGCTAGGAGTCCCATTCCAAGATTACCACTTGTATTCTTGATTGTGATTGGTCTGAAGTTGGCAGGTTCAGATGTAATTTTTTATCTTTGGAAATAAGAATGGTTTCTCCCACCAGCCAACTCATCAGAATGTCACCCGTTCTCCAGATGTTGCAGATTACTTCGTGGAGGAGTTCCGTTGTTTTAGGGCACTTCTTCCACACTAAGTAAGGGATGCAATTGATTCCTGGAGCGCTGGAGTTTCTTCGTTTCATAAGATAATTGGTCAGTTCTGTGAGACTTTGTGGTTTGGTATTGAAGGGTTTAGGACATGGCGGTCTTTTCATCCCTTTCAGTGGGTGATACTTGTAGCCACGTTTCTTATCATTGTTGACAGAATTAAGTACTTTTCTGCAGCAGACTTCTGAAATGTTGGGTTTCTATTTGTATCTTGGTTTAGAAGTTTCTTGGCAAACTGGTGTGGGTTCCTTCTAAAATTATTGTGAGCTTTGCCGCTTGAGGCATCCTCCATGCTCCAGTTTTCTCAGTTCCAACTACCTTACTTTGTTATGTAATTTAATAAGCTTATGAAAATCTTTCTTCAGCTCCCTACCCTAGGAATTTTATTGTCTCCCTTCTTCAGGGCTTGTTTGAACTGACGTTTGGTTTCCTTCTTCAGGTTTCTCAGCTTTCTCTGTTGCCTGGAAGATTTCGGTTTATTACTCGCCTTCCTTGATGATACTGGCTTCACACCAAACCTGTCTACTAACCTTTTGTACACAAGGTTCTCAAGGTTGGTAAGTTGTTCCTTTGGTGAGCCACCTATTTCAGTTGGTAGTTCCTCATAGAGCCGTTGATCATCCAAGGCTTTTGTCATCTGATGGATTTGGTATGTTAACAGGGTTAATGTACTCCTTGACAGTGTTATTCATGCAGTTCAAGTGGGCTTCTTTGGTCTTTCTTTGGTGATGACCCGGGTGATGAAAGCTCTTGCCTGTCATCCTAGAAGTGCTGTGGGTTTTACCCCGTCTTCCCACCTCTTGAGTTGGGTGTGACAACTGGCTCGACTTATGCTGGCCTTCGTTTGAAGAGCTTGGCTGCGATGAGCTCATCATGCACCTTCATTTTGTCTGATGGGGCTTGACATTCTTTAAACCCGACTTTCCACAAGTTGGACAGGTTGCACCAGGTTTCTCCGTATCTGAACAACTTCTCCGTCGATTAGAGAGGTCCAAAGGTCGTTACCGTAATATCCGTCTAGTGGTCCGATCTTCCCCGCTCTCGCACGGACCGTGGGTGAGTTTTCTTTATAGGAATTTTATTTGCAATGACTCGGAGATCTATAGGTTGCTAACCTGTCTTTAGATCAACCCGGCTATTTCCCCGGCGCCAGCGGTCTTTCCCAGCTGTCCATTGTCTTTCCAATTGTCAGAATGGTTACTTTTACCAACAAGCCAACCAGTCCAGTATATATGAGCAACGTATAAATGAAGGTCCAATTCCAGGGGTCCGAAATCAATTTGCAAAATATTAAATGTTACGGGCCCTGCATATTGGCGGGCCCGCAGTAGTTTTCACATCCCCGTGGGCACAGGTTAGGATTTCGACGTTGAATCAACGTTGATACACTGAACGTCGAAGTTTCAACCTAACCTGATTTCAACCTAGAGGTTAGTTGAAATCAGGTTGAAATTTCAACCTGATTTCAACTAACTAACCTCCGAGGTTGAAATCGGGTTGAAATCCATCAGGTTGAAGTCCATTTGCAAATACAACGGGATTTCAACCTGATTTCAACGTGATTTCAATGTCAGGTGTGCCCATTGGGATGCTTTTGTACAGAGGACCGCCAAGCAATGCCTTAACTTATCAGGCCAAAAAAAAAAACATGTTTGTTTCCTATAAAAGGTCAAAAAAGTCAAAATGCGAAATGCGTTTTTTGTTTTCAAATGACAAAAATACCATTTTGCTGCAAATTGGAATGGGAATTTACAGTGGGTAGCAATATTCAAGAATATCAATGATCCCCTTTTAACCTGCACTGAGATTAAAAAAGGTTAAAAAAAATATGTGATAGTTTCTCCAGCAGTTTTTCACTACGCTTGTTTGTTGTGTAAATGTTTACTCCAGTAGTGTTTTATATTATTTTTTTGTGATTTTTCCGTTTTTTTTTTTTTCATCCTTTGAAAAGTGAAAAAAACCCCAATGTGCAAAATTAGCCGTCAAAAACCTAATGCGCGCTGCAGGAAACAAACTTTTTTTGGCCTCACAGGCCTATAGGGGGCCTACATTATACTTCCGCTCACGCCCGACCTACTCAATAACGTGCAATTTGACGTTTTCCCTTCTCCATTTCTCCTCTTTTTACCCCCGGCTTGACCCCTTTTGCTCAAGAACGATATGTCGCAGATAGGTCGAACTACTTTTTTCTGAATCCTTGAGATGAGAGGAATAGTTTGGTATGGTTTTTTCTTTTACAAAATTGAAGCAAGTTTGAAATTTGACCACTGTGTTGACCTTTGATTGACCCCTACGCTCATATCCACCAACACATGCTAGCTAACAGAAAACATGAAAATTCCCAAGGGGGGGGGGGGTCGTTCCAGGCCCACACTGTCTGCTGGTCTATACACAAATTCATACAAGACAGAAATAATTTTATTACCTCAAAATCACTTTTATTTTCATAATTTTGGAATAAAACTGATCGACTTTACTGAGCAGACTAAACATACATTGTATCTCTATCTCTCATAATAGTTTTTCATTTTGTCATTAGTATTATCATTAATACATTACATATATTACACAAATAATACCAACCGGTGTAGTACTTGAGCAGAAAGTATGGCAAAATACAAATGAATTTATAATTGATTAATCACTATATTTTTTAAAGATTCATATTTTTTGAAAAACCATAAACAACTGATTCCAAATACAGAACTCACAATTTGGAATACAAATTATTATGGTTTTATCAGATGAAACAGCTGCAATAAAATTTAGCTTAATCTACTAGTATAGTGGGAATAAAAGTTAAAATTCCATATTCAATACATCTTGTTAGGAAAAAGGGTCAACCCTTATTTTGTATGTTGTCTTACAATAACACCCGTAACTAAATTCACTGACTTGGGGTAAAATATCAAACGTTTGTCTTTATTGTAAAATAATTTTCTTTTGCACAAAACCAAAATATTTTACTCACTTGACGGTTTCGCCTATCATGGTCGATAGGCATCATCAGAATGATGGTGGATGATCCTTACTTCCGGTAGGACGTATCCCGACTGTAGAGGGTGTATTTACAGCCAGGAGAGGATCATACACGTGACTAAGGTAGTGGGCCCCCTCGTCTCTATTCATGACATTGGGTCCTCGTCTCCTGATCCATATTACTTCTTTGACATATCTGGCATTTGCATCACACTCCTTGCTAAGAATTTTGGCATTGTCCCAATTGATGATATGATTTTGTTGCACTGCGTGGTCTGTTATAGCTGACTTGGATAGGGTGTCAAAAACCAAATCAAATTACACCCGGCAAACCCGAAAACAATCAGCGAGTGAACAATCACGTGTATGATCCTCTCCTGGCTGTAAATACACCCTCTACAGTCGGGATACGTCCTACCGGAAGTAAGGATCATCCAACATCATTCTGATGATGCCTATCGACCATGATAGGCGAAACCGTCAAGTGAGTAAAATATTTTGGTTTTGTGCAAAAGAAAATAATTTTACTGTATATCTACAAACCTGATGAATCTATTTAGTGTTTGTCTTTATTTTAGTAATTGAGAGGTGAATACGAGACACTTTGCATAGACTTTTTACATAGAATTTGCAGCAGTATTTGGGATTGATTGTTCTGGCATTACAAACACGCAACATAAAAATGCAGGATTTGGACCCTTTTATTCAAAACCTTGATTGAACATGGAATTTTAACTTTTAATCTCAGTTTAGTCGAACTAAAGGAGTAAGATTGAGCCTTTTCATCTGGCAAAACAAGATTAAAAAAGAGTTCAGCTTGATGAAAACTTGAATTATGATACATTTCACCTCTTTTTGGAAATCAAAGAATACCACTCACTTAAATTACCACTAATAGCAATCATTATTGAATTTTTTTAGGGAATGCAAGAAGGTCATAGGTCACAATGGAAAATACACAAAACGTTTGTGAAAACATTCGCAAAAGGTTAGAAAAGGTTGCCCCAGAACGATGGGTTTTATGAAGGCTATAAAATGTTATATTAATTGCTGACAAAAATAATTTGCAAACTATGTTGGCAAAATTATTTTTTACATAAAATTTAGGCAACATATTGAAAATGTGCCTATACTTCAGTCCGACTAGGCCATTACTCACTGCGGTGTCCCCAAACGTAAAACTGCGGTGTCCCAAGATCGGGGGTTCCATCAATCACTTGTTAGTGTGCTATACAGAATACACAACAGTGATTTTCAATACACGATTATGAATTGATTGAACAAATTAAATCTCTCGCACTGGTACATCTGTGGCTCCATCAATAGAGGGCCAAATACAGTAAATGCTTCTCGGATTGGTGTATAGTGGATAATAGTGCATTTTTATACAAAACATTTTACAACATTTTCACGACCTTTATATAAGCCGACACCCGACATTTAATGTTGTCAAAACATTTTGACCAAAACCCCCCAAAAACGTTTTTGTTTTCTGGGAGAGGCATTCTTACATTCTGCATACAGCTTGTTGGCACCTGAAAAAAAACCAAGCTCAGCATGGAACTGAAAAAGGAAGCAAAACATGTTAACACCACAGGAATGATTTGTAGATTCTTTCAACCTACTTGGCGTGGGTGCATAAACTGCCTATACTTTTTATTAAAATTTGCACACACAACAATAATAAGTTGTACATATGAGAACTGCAGACTCGTGTTCAAGATTTCCAGGATTTACACATTTTTATTCGTACATAAAGCCTCCTAACAATACAACAATTATTTGATCCCTTCTACTTTATGGAAACCAGAATACTAGATTTGCAATTTCAATCTTTAACATCACAAAAAACAAATTATTCATCTTGTTACTTGCGACAAATTTGTTTTGTCACTCCACATGATTGCGTTTCTAGATTGTATTTTCTTTCTCCTCCATTCCATCATTTCCACAAGTCTACATAACAAACACTATAAGGGGCAGGCAGCAGTCAAAAGGTTAACATCTATACAAAATGTTTAAAATTATAAAATTATTCACTTGTGGAAATGTGGGAATGGAAAATGATGACTTATTTCCTGCATGTGATCTATCATTGAGTCCAATGACTAATGTGAAATTCAGGGAAGAAGAATGCATGAAGAGTCAGCTTATGTCTTCACAGTGAAAACCTCAACTGTATCACCAGGTACATGGTCACTCTGCTGATTTAACTTCTCGTCCAAATTGTCCCTGTATGGTTCCATTAATACATATAAAAAGTCACGACACATGTCTATGATGTTGAGTATCATCACATCATACCGCCCATGCCTCCCATACCACCCATTCCACCCATACCGCCGCCCATGCCTGCGGGCATGGCGGGTTCTTCCTTGGGAATTTCTGTGATGACCGACTCAGCAGTGGAAAGTAATGAAGCTACACCAGATGCATCAATGAGTGCTGTCCTTACAACCTGTAGGAGATAGGGGTGAAAATAAAATGCGAAACAGTTGTCAACAAAAAATCTAGTATGGTTCACACAAACATTTTTACTTTTGATCCAAACACAAGAAATTAATTCCTACCTCGGAAGAATTACATAATGCCACGCTCCCACAAAATTAGCGTAAAATCACAAGTTCGGAGAGTTTCAAGACGTTCCAACTGTTGTGTTGATTTTCTATGTTTACCTGTATTGGCAGCAGTATGTCCTTTGTGAATGAGAACAGAACTAAGTACAGCATATTTATATCCCCACTCACAAAGGACATACCAACGACTATACAGGTGTCTTCAAACAAAGAACAGCAACACAACAATTGGAAGGTTGTGAAACTTTACGCTCATTTTGTGGGAACAGGTCACATATGGTTCTCCCATCATTTATCCGTGAGAGCCCTGGTAGTTTGAACCCATCTCCTCCCCGCCGAGAGATGATCCACCCACCCCCAATTCAGACTGCTTCCTCAACACCACACCCCAAACCACCAACGGTCCTTGTCCACAAGGCTCTGACCTAGACATAGCCTGAGTCCACAGAATGTCCAGGTGACCCAATACAATCGTGACCCGAGACCTCAATCCAATGTCCAACCTGTCGTTTGAATTAACAACTTGAATATCTTAATTAACGAAAAATCAAAATTTGAAATACATTAAGGGATCGGATAGCAACGTTTGCACATTATTTTTAGTGGGACATAAGAGCATATCAGACATATCGAATTGCATTCTGAACAAGGAATGTCCTTCTGATATCAAATAATTTTGATTTTTTGAAATTCGCGATATAATACAAATCACTATTAAAAATTTATATTTTTAAAAATATTTTTTGATATTTAACAGTCCTCGAAGTAAACTTCATAAATCTAATGATATGTACTTAAAGTGAATATATGTGACATGATCTGGTTCATGGGGGCCAAAGGAGGCATTTTTGAAAACTGAGTTACTGTAATTATTACATTATACATACAATAGGCTATCATTGACTGAAAACACCAAAGGTCTAACATACTTGGTTCTAAAGTTATGAAGTTTTTTGATGCTTATTTTCTTATGTATTTTATTGTTTTTTACTCTATATTTTTGCCTTTGGCCCCCATGAACCAGATCATGTCACATATACCTTGGAGGAAAAGACGTCCATCATGTGAAAATTTGGACCTTTCAAATTGAAGATATACATTTTCCCCCCAGAAAGACCTAAGTATTTTTTGGGAAAGATACTATGCTATGGGAAACCCGCCATCTTGATTTGTTGTTCATGGAGGCCACAAATGTACCTCGTGCATTCACCGGCAAGTGTCTGAAATTGAACAATAATTTGTATCTTTAGGTTTGAGCATTTCAAAGGTTTGCGAATGCAGAATTCAAGCAGCCACACGCTTTGAATCGCAGTTTGACAGGTGCATAGCTAAAATCTGGAGGTACATTAAAGGCCCATTCAGTGATTTGCTCATCCGGACGATCCTAAAAATCATCAAAATTCAGATTTTGGTACCTTTGTTCAGCCGAAAGCCGTGTATTTTAGACACAAAAAAAAGGAATTTACATGAAATCTGCAATTTAGATACTGACAGTATCTAAATTAGCTA
Source organism: Amphiura filiformis (assembly GCF_039555335.1). Classification (NCBI taxonomy): domain Eukaryota; kingdom Metazoa; phylum Echinodermata; class Ophiuroidea; order Amphilepidida; family Amphiuridae; genus Amphiura; species Amphiura filiformis. The sequence continues at coordinate 83,619,956 of NC_092631.1, forward strand.
CATGTATTCAAATGGGGCTTCAACTTTGTTAATACTGCTGTTTTCTTTGTTTTTTGCCCAATTTTTCATTTCAAAAATACCAAATGACAATTTGAATGACTTATCCTTTACTTTTAAGCAATTTATAAACAATTTTAATTTTTTTACACTTTTGCTGGGAATGGGATCACTGAATGGGTCTTTAAGTGGCTTCTTCGAGCAACACACAAATATGGAGGAGTCTGTACTCTTTGATTCTACCTCATTGGTTATCTTGAGGTACATTAAGTGGCTTCCACGAGCGACGTACAAAAATGGTGGAGCAGGGCAGTCAACTTTTTGGAATTGCTTGGCGTGAGACAGAGGCGTACCGGGATTTGCCGACTACAATGTTCATTTTGACCTGTGATTATTTGAGCCACAGCCCTGGGTGGAGTCATTCCTCTTTGATTGTACCTCATTGGTATTTTCAGGGTCAGTTTTGAGAATCCCAGCTGCACATGCCCCGCTGATCCAAACTACAGAAACCCTGAAGGAATCAACCTGCTAATCCATGGTTTATACATACCTTTGTTGGATCAATGATGCCAGCCTTAACCATGTCTACATATTCATCCTTCATTGCATCATAACCAATTTCCTCTCCTGCTGCTAGCACCTTCTCTACAACCAGGGAACCTTCAATGCCTGCATTCTTGGCAATGGTCTGGCAGGGGATTCTTAGAGAACGACGGATAATGTCAATACCTGCAAAAGAACAGTGAACACAAACACTTGTAAATGAGAAGTCTTATCAGAACGCAATAGGTGGGACTCGCAGAACTGCCGACTGCAAAGGCAAAGAGAATATCTATCTAAAGAGTTTGTGAAAATTTTAAATCCCAATGCCGAATGCAGTTTCCCTCATCAGTTCAAACTCATTCAAAATAAAAATGACATTTTCTAAACTTTCAACCCTTCCACATGACAATTTGTACTTTTATTAAGTGTTCATCAAACAATTCAATGGATTCTTGCTAAATTTCTGAGCCTGTTTTAATAGTCTCTGTGTTACTCATATCAGCACTATGTAGTTGTGATATCACTGCATATAGCTAATCTCTTACCTATTTTTTGATCATTATTTGCAGTCTTAACATTATCCAACACTGGTAAACATCTGAGGAGTGCTACACCGCCACCTACCACAATTCCTTCTTCAACAGCTGCTCTTGTTGCACACAATGCATCGTTGACACGGTCTTTCTTCTCATTCACCTCAACATCACTAGAGCCTCCAACCTGTCAATTTAATGTTAAATTGTGATTAGTAGGAGTCTAAAAATGTTCACCTACCACCTTTTGCCCAACTAGAGAGCAACAACAAACATAATAACACCCATTTTTGTTTTCAAAGTTGAGTTCTATTTTATGTAGAACCCCTTTTTTAATCCATCATCATTTCAAGGCGCTCCTCCAAATGTGGCCCCAAGGCATGTGCACCCTGCCCCCTTCGCTACGCCACTGCAACCCTTGCACTATGAGAGAATGGAATCTCCTACTGACAGAGGTCTGTGATGCTCCGGAGGTAACAATTTGTAAGACTAAATTGGATGAACTGAATATTCATGAACTTGTCAAAAGAGCTCATTTCAAGATGTAAACCGTCGCATCACACCAACCTGTGTGTGATAATCTCCAGCCAGTGGTATTTGCACAGTACAGTTTGAAGCAGAAGCAATATTCAGTTTTTAATTATTACTCGCCATACCTTCAAGATGGCAACACCATCAGATAATTTGGCTAGTCTCTCATTCAGCTTTTCTTTCTCATATTCTGACGTAGTATCTTCCACAGCATCCTGAATCTCGCTTACTCTCCTATCAACAGCTGCCTGGTCACCTTTACCCTGAAAAGCAAAGAAAATCCATCTTCTTATTCATCTGGTTTTGGAAATTGTTTCAAGTTAAACAAGAATGATCAAATTTTATACGCATGTACGCTTTTTTTTTACGCAAGTGATAGAGACGGTGTGAATAAAATGGATCCACCTATTTAGACACATTCTGGCTTACAATATAAAACAAAGTATCTTGCAGCTCTGCTCTATCTTGAAGCACTAATATTTCACAAGAATGATGAGGAAATTCTACTGATACCAAAATCTGTTTTAGGAATAATCCGTCTCTTTCACCTAAGGGGGTACTACACCCATTGCATTTTTTTTGCATTTTGTGAAGAAATGAGAAAAAAATGGACAAAGTGGTATGCAAAATGAAGGGGAAAATCTTCTCGTTCAATTGGTGGCATCAGTATCAATGAAGCGTACATGTATGCTTCTAATGGTATAAGCCAAAAGGTGATACATCACTGATGTTTTAAATTCACTTCATTTTGGAAAGCTTACTATCAACGGATTTTGTTGCTAACACATTAGGGAAATAATGTTGATATGTAAAATGGGAATAAGTGGTTCCTGATTTCTTTTACAATGTATGACTTCATGAACTTGGTGCTCCACAACTATCAAAAAACGAACTGGTTAAAATACTTCTATTTTCAATGTTGAGCTATATTTTGTATTTTTAACTTGCGACATTATTTCACTGAAACTTAATTAAGCCATATGTAACAGGTTACCACAACCACACTACAGCAATGTTGAAAAAGATTGTATTTTTTGTCACCTATACCACCATATTAGGTAGTTTTCCGTAAGCTTCATTTTTGTGATTTTGGTAACTCTTTTATATTTATTTGCCCAATCCATCTCAACTAGGCAATCTAAATTGTACTCACCATTTACATCCCAAGGTATTTTAGTATATCAACCTCACACATTTCCATTATATATCCAGTAACAGACAAAATATCAAAATTGATGCCTCATTATGACATGTATGATATCACAGACTATCACATGTATTCAAAATGGATGCCTGAATTTGACCTGAACCAAGTGACCTATAACCTGACCTTTGATGACCTTATAGCCCTTTTAAATCTCTTTTCCTAACAACACATACATGGTGTAGTATTAAATTGTCTATGTGGAAGAGCTTATTTAATTTATTCAGTGTTTTAATCAGTGAGTACATTTCTATAGATAGTATAACAAAGGATTTAATGTATTCTATTCATGTACTCTACTTGAACATGTTGAATAGAATAAATTATGGTGTGTTATGGAACACACATCTGACTTACTAGGATACAGTAAACAAAAAATATATTGGGCTAAAATGATTTTCTAAAATGGTTTAAGGTATTGTTGGTCGAAGCAACCTATAAATCGATTTTCATTATCTAGATCAATATATTATTGAAAATTAACACCTTGATGTTTTGCAAAAGTTCATTCTACAAATCGTATACTTTGCAAACTTGCTTAATTTATTGTTGTTAATGAGTTATGTACGTTTTACAAAAGTGTTGTTGTTTCAGCCCTCTTTACAACGTAACTCAAGAACCGCAGCACCTATAAAAGTATATCTGTGATATTTTAATTCTTCTACACGCCGCTATGAATTGAGCAATGCAGTTTTTGCCAAAGCTCACTACCATTCGTAAGATGCTGTGAACTACCAAGTCACAACAGTTTAAAATAATTAATAACCTTAAAAGCACTTTGTATGGAGAGATATTTTATAAGTTCAGGACATGAGGTGATAAACATATTTGGTCATGTGTCTTATGGTGGGACCATAAGACACATGACCAAATATGTCCAATTGCATCAAGTTTGGGCTCATAATACAGCTTGATTATTCTAATTTTCAAATATGTTTCACAATTTGGAATTCAAATTGGTTTAATTAGTGAAAAATATTAAAATGTTAACGAAGGTAAACCTGGTGGATAAGTGGTAGAGGGCAAGTGGTAGAGGAGTATGTACAATCTCTATGGTAAAAGCTTTGTTGAAGACATGATATCTTTTTGAATTTTAATTATATCATTGTCAAATTGTGTACTATACATGCAAATCATACCTCAAATGAAAGCGTGTTTATTCATTATTCATATTCAGCTATAAATTTTATCTGATTGTGTTTACAAGTATTCACAGAGAACTGCAAGTCACAAGAACCACAATTTTTTCCTATTCACTTACACACAAATGCCAAAATTTTCAGTCACAACATGCGTTTTGGCTTTCAATTGTTGTATCTTGAGAATTATACACCCTAAGATAGGAAAAGTATACATTTTTGGAAAGCTTTTTACCCCAGGTAAATAAATAAATGTAGGATTCACTCTAAAGAAATTTTTTTCAAAAATGTAATCAACATTTGGTGCATAAAGTTACGTGTATTTTCGCACCCTGTATCACCACTTTGGCCAATCATAACATAGCAAAAGTATACATTTTATTAAAGCTCATAGTGTGGCCTGTCAGAAAATTAGATTTCATTTGAGGTATTCCATATCAGTAGCAAATGCAATGAATAATCAATTTACTAGTAAAATTAAATTTTTTCATGATATCACCCTATATATTTTCTTACGCACCCTGTATACCAACTTCAATTTTGCATAGTTGGATTCCTTGGAACATAAGCTTTCCAAAAATGTATAGTTTTGCTGGTGTGAGATGTATTAGTTTTAGATATGTATCAATTTTAGTGAAAAGGAAGACAAATGATCAAAATCAGTGCTTGTAACGCAAATGTGCCCCACCATATGACACATGACCATTTATATACTTATATACAAAAAAAGAAGAGGGGTACTGATGAAAATCAGGGTATTATACTCCCTTAAAATACCTGGCGGATAATCTTTGGTGATGTCAATCTTGCCTACCTGACCCAAGTTTTGAGCTTGAACATCATAAATATTTGATTAACTTCAATACTTTAATCACCAAACTTATATCAATGTGTTACCTTAAGGATAAGTGTGTCATCTTTGGTGATGACAATCTCTCCAACCTGACCCAAGTCTTGTAGTTGGACATCCTCAATCTTAACATCAAGACCTTCATCACCAAACACCTGTTGATATCAAATACCAAGTAAGTTAATTCAACTACCAATGAATAGGCAATCAAGAAAATCTCGCACTTGTGCACAAAGAAAGAAACAGAAAGGTCTATTAAAACAATAGCTTGGACAGAGAGCTTTTGCACACATTCATTTTTCAAAATGCAAAAGTCAGACACTAAACGGTCTTATATGACCAGGAATCAAATATGCATATTATAGCAGTTGAATGTATGGTTGACTTACTAGAGTACAGGCAAGTTGAAGTTTTAACACCTTATTTCTTCATACCGTATTTTGTCAAATAAATGCCCCTGGGGGCGTTACATTTTCCCAAGGGGGGCATTTATTAGAGGTCATTTTTAGCACGACAATTCCTGTTAAAATCATTAGGTAAGCTTAAAAGTCACGCTAAAATGACAAACTATGAACTTGACACTGACTTTAATGGTTCACTTCCGGGTTTCTGATGCAGATTTTCGCCATTTATTGCTGCTATTACCGACCATGTGAGCAACTTGGTAAACTTACTACACAAGATATGCATGGAAAAATCAGAATTTTTGAAACATCATGGTTGAAAAAAGTGGTGGGTGGCGTTTATTTGAGGGGGGCGACTATTTGACGAAATACAGTATACATGTACAACAAAGTTTACATTAAATTTTCAGATAAGGGATTATATCTTTGATCTAAGAAAACTATCTGGCCCTCTGACGTACATTTGACCAGTGGCTATGGTTCAAAGCAACAGTGCCTGCTGTGTGTGTGATGCACACAGCATGTATTTTTGTTGGGATTGGAAATCATTGTGATTGGTATATTTCAATTATTTTGATAAATCTATTCAACCTAAATTATAGGATTTCATTGACTTGACACCAGTGTCAGTGATATAAACAGTGAGAGAATTCAACAAATAAATAAAATAGCCGGTGTTATGTTTTTTTTTGTAGTTGCAGAGAAGGGCAAGGTGGCCTAGGCATTGTCTTAGGGTGTCACCGTATTGCTGTTAATGTTAAACATGCGTTGAAAACATGTTTGAGCCCCCCTTTTTAGATTCTCGAGCGCTTTGTAAAAAAAAATAATGGTCAACAATTATTAAGGGTCAACAACAATTTCCAGGCAAAAAAATATTTTGGTCAGTACATTCACAAATTTGGGACGTCGCCACAACCTCTAGCTACGCCACTGGATATAAAGATTTATCACAGACCACAGTACTTGTAATAAATCCAACACATAAATCTGTCAATTCATGACAGATGCCTCCAAGTGCTGAGGTCAGTGGCTCAATTGGGTTAAACACTTTAATAGTATTAGTTTTCCATGACACTTACAATACCACCTGTAGCAATAGCCATATCATGGAGCTGGTTCTTTCTGTTGTCACCAAATCCGGGGGCTTTGACTGCAGCAATCTGAAGACCAACCTTTAACCTGAAATGAAATGAATTCAAATAAATACGCAATAAATACACTGATGACCAAAAATTTAGCGGGTTCGCCGTCGGACAAGTTTGGAAAGTGTTATGAACTCCCGTTGTAAAAGCCTATTCCACAATTTAATACACTGATGGTTGTTTTTCCTTCCCTTTTACTGTCTTTCATGATTCTGAAAAGATTCCACCAATAGCTATACACCAGTTCTAAACTGTCATTGACTGGATAACATAAACAAATCTTTTTTACTTCTTTTTTTTTCAAACATTTCTTGATAAGTGCTCATTCAACCTGACCTGATTACAGAGCCTTTTAACATGTTATCTGAAGTTCATTTATAATTTTGCAATGCGCATGATTCCATAGTTACAATCTATACTATAAATAGAAGTTGTGTCAAAAAATTGCAAACAAGGGGATGTTCAGAGCAAACAATGACAATAACTTTGAAGTCTCTACAAAGTAACTTCAAGGTGAGGTGGACAAAAGGTCTCCCTGTTCACCTTCCAGCCCATAAATCTTGGAAACAAACAATGGCAGGTGATGATGTCTCTGGACTGAAATGCTCATAGATTAAAGAATACATAGATTAGAATATTCCATGCCTGTGCTCTCTAAGCCTACTTGAATTCAGCTGACGCTGGTACAGTGTTCATACTTGGTGACACTGCTCATCTTACGCGCTAAGTTTCTTTTGTATTTGCGCAATTTTTGAGTTCACTCACGCATACCTTACATTTACAATGCATTTCTTCCCTGTACCGTACTGATTTGCTATTCAGTGCAACATGGGTTAATAGTGAAAAAAGAAAACCTCAATTAACAAAGCTCATCCAGATCTTGCAACTGAGGTATTTCTTGTCACTATCGACCCATGTTGCACTGAATAGCAAATCAGCAGAGGGAAGAAATCAGTATGAGAAGTTTAAGATAATTCTAATTCAAGACTATTTCAAGTTTACAATTCTTAACTATTTACAATTCTTACCTATTTACAACCAGGGTAGTGAGAGCTTCACCATCAATGTCTTCAGCGATGATAATAAGTGGTCTACGTTGGGCATTAGCCAGCTCCAAAGCAGGTACAATGGACTGAATACTGGAAATCTTCTTCTCACTTAGCAACAACAATGCATCTTCATATTGGACCTTTTGACCTGCATACACACAAATTTATTAAGATGCTTTTTGAAGGAAACTGCATTTTACTAAAATAGTATTAGTTCAGAGATGCCTATGCAATTAATTAGTTACTGCTGTTCTTTCAAGATCTCAGTGTTCAAATTTAGTTGATCTGATATTCTGTAAGTTTCAATTACAATTTGCACTAGAGTGGAATGCAGGGTCTTAGCTAGGCACCCATCCACCCATCAAATGGGATGGGACATTTACTCTTGGGATGGGCAAAATTAATGCCTGTGACAGATACTAAATTAGAATTACAGCTGTAGGGAGTACACTGAACCATGGAAATAGACCAGGGTCATGAAATGAAAGAAAAGCCTTAGAAGCACATATTTGAACTCTATGAGCCCCGGTAGTCTGCAAAAGTCTTACAAATATTTGTAGGGTCAAATATGGATGGGCAAGTTTTTCATTTAGACGGTCAATCCTCAATTCCTTGCGAACACACTTGTGGAATGTCAACACAATCAGTGTGACCCTACTTAACATTTGAGAAGACACCCATTTTCTTGTACTAACCTTTTGCGGTATTAATGAAATATGGTGAGATGTATCCACGATCAAACTTCATTCCTTCAATAATTTCAAGTTCATCATTTAGGGTTTTGCCATCTTTTACTGTGATCACTCCAGAGCGTCCAACTTTCTTCATTGCCTGTGAGATGAGATCTCCAATGGTTTGATCACCATTAGCTGAAATGGTGGCAACCTGAATGTAAAAAACAGAAACAATTTGCAAATACTGTAAGAAAAATCAGTTGTGAGAAAATCAAACACATACATGTGTCTTGAGTAAAACACAAATAAACAAGCTGTAACTTACAGTCCCATTCAGTGATCCCAGCACAAGTGTAAAAAAATAAAATTGTTTATAAATTGCTTAAAAGTGAAGGATAAGTCAGTCAAATTGTCCTTTGATATTTTTGAAATGAAGTATTTGGCAAAAATGAAGAAAACAGCAGTATTGCCAAAGTTGAAGCCCCATTCAAATACATGTAGCTATACTGTCAATGTAAAATGCCTTATTTTGTCTTTATATACAAAGCTTTCAGCTTAACCACTAGCAGGGTATGTTTGCACATCTATGACAATGACAAAGTTACCAAAATCTGAATTTTGATGATTTTACGATCGTCCGGATGAGCAAATAACTGAATGGGCCTTTAAACTGTAAATAAGAGCAACTCATTTAAGGGTCAGTCCATGTCAAATCAACCAGGGGTCCCCAGGTGACCTTCTCAGATTTTGATGAAATTCCATCAGAATAATCTTTTGTGGCCACAATGAACCCATACACAAAATTGGCCTCATAGACCATGTCTTTTTTGAGAAATGGCCGTTTGAAGTTGGGCCCAGACCCCCCCTTTTTGGCACTCATAGCAAGTGTCATTGGTGATTTTACCAACTTGGGTAGCTTATAACTTCTTGTTCTGAACAGATATAAAGCTGCAATGTTGCATTCTAGCTAACCTTATGTCATATGTTCAGAATCTGGCTCTAAATTTCAGATATCTGCTTTCCGTTTAAAGTTATGAGCACTCAAAGTTGGTCATTTATTCAACCGCAAGTGTGATTTTGTCATTTTAGGGGTACCCTGGTGCCAAAAATATGTGATCATATGACTCAAATGTCATAGATACATTGTCTATGGGTACATATCTGAGCCCAAAAGCAAGTTTGAGCAAATCAAACCATTCATGGAGGAATGAACAGCATCCTAATCTGGGTTCGGGTGAAAATTTGCCGGAGACCCCCCTCTTTCTGACCAATGGTTGACCATGTTGACAGTTGAAACATGAATTGAATTTTACAGCCCTGAAACATACTTATGAGACCTACCTAGAAACAAAAATTCAGCTTTGGTACTCAACTCCATCATAGTTAGATGGCTCTTGAAAATAGGGAGAAAAATCCTATTATTTCTTGTCTAAGGGTGTTGAATTCGGCAACCATGGTAACAAAATATGCCAAATTTTACTAAGTATATGTGCATATTTTTGGGTCGTACATTACAGACCACTCTAGATGTGTTTATTTAGCCTCTAAAACACACCCAGAACAAATTTCATATGACACTTGAGGTAACTTGTGAAAAAACTTTGTCAAATTTTGCTGATTTTGTTGTCATGGTTGCTGAATTCAACACCCTTAGACAAGAAATAGCAGGTTTTCCACCCTATTTTCAAGCTGCCATCTAATTTTGATGGAGTTGAGTACCAAAGCTGAATTTTTGTTTCTAGGTAGATCTCATAAGTATGTTTCAGGGCTGTAAATTTCAATTCATGTTTCAACTGTCAACATGGTCAACCATTGGTCAGAAAGAGGGGGGTCTCCAGCAAATTTTCACCGGAACCCAACTTCAGATACTGCCCGTTCCTCCATTAATGGTTTGATTTGCTCAAACTTGCTTGTGGGCTCAGATATGTACCTATAGACAATGTATCTATGACATTTGAGTCATATGACCACATATTTTTGGCACCAGGGGACCCCCAAAATGACAAAATCACACTTGCGGTTGAATAAATGACCAACTTTGGGTGCTCATAACTTAAAAAGGAAAGCAGATATCTGAAATTTAGAGCCAGATTCTGAAAATATGACACAAGGTTAGCTAGAATCCAAGATTGCAGCTTTATATCTGTTTAGAACAAGAAGTTATGAGCCACTAAAGTTGGTAAAAATCACCAATGACACTCGCGAGTGCCAAAAAGGGGGGGTCCGGGCCAAACTTCAAAGGGCCATTTCTCGAAAACGACATGGCCTATGAAGCCAAATTTTTGTATGGGTTCATTGTGGCCACAAAAGAGTATTCTGATGGAATTTCATCAAAATCCGAGAGGGTCACCTGGGAACTTCAGAAAATTGGTTGATTTGACATGGACTGACCCACAAATATACGAGTGCGCTATCCAATATCACATTACCGGTGCAGCCAGTCAATGTGCGAGTTGGTCAAGCTTTCATCATACGTGGCTCTTGACTTCATCAGGACTTATAATGTAAATTAAGCGTTTACACATCAGTCTGAAAGTTTCTTTGTAAGCAATTGTCACGAGTAAATTATCAAGAATTAATGTTTCTTTTTATAACTCTTACTTGTGCAATTTCTTCTGGTGTTGTGACTGGTTTTGACATGGCTTTCAATGCATCCACAATGGACTCCACTGCAAGCATCACTCCTCGTCTGATTTCCACTGGGTTAGCACCTTTACTGATCATCTCAAAGCCTTCTTTTGCGATGGCTCTTGCCAACACTGTTGCTGTGGTAGTACCATCTCCAGCCTCCTCATTTGTGTTGTTGGCAACATCTTGTACCAGTTTGGCACCAATGTTCTGCCATTTGTCTTTGAGTTCTACAGCTTTGGCAACTGTGACACCATCTTTTGTGATCTTGGGACTTCCCCAGCTTTGTTCAATGATTACATTACGTCCCTGTGGGAAAAAATTGTGAAATTACAATTTTCAGTTGCAATTTTCGTCCAGCAAACAAACTAAGACTTGGAATATCTAGCTCAAAATTATGTGATTTTTTTAATCAAATGGTGGTTGTGAGTTCAGTTCAGGATTTCATATATGTAGTAGTACCGGTAGGCCTACTCCCAATGCCAATTTGAGGATAAATTTTGCTCTGACATTGACTACTCCTTCTGCCACCAAATGCAGACCAGTGGAAAAAACAGTCCATAGAGTGCTTTAGTCAGTTTTGTATTAATTTTACCGGGTACCATACCTAACTTGCTGCTTGTATATGAAGGAAAGTTATATGACACTGAAATATATAAAGGGAAAAATCTTTTTTTGATTTTATGAGCCAAAGTATGTTAAGGGTGGGTTAACTTATTATTTTTGTTCATTAAATTCAACAGGTGGAGACGGTCCAAGCTGGTCAGGCAAAACAGAATTTGATCAATTCTAAAATGTAAGGAGGTACTACACCCCTTGATAAATTTGTGACCATTTTTGCATTTTTCTCAAAAAACAGTAACACACTGGTAACAAAAGTTATACCGGTCGGTAATGCATATTAGTTTTCAGTTACTATACTGGATTTTCTGTGACTCAAGACAAGCGGTAGGGCCCCTACGTTATTCATGATAAGAGAAAAGGTTGAGGTACCTCTAGAATGTACCTCATAAAACTTAATAAAATTTCAGTGAATAACAATGTTACCAGTGTGTAGTTTATATTTTTGAGAAAATGCAAAATTAGTCGCAAAATTTATCAGGGATGTAGTACCACCTTAACATCACTCAAAAGCACACATACATGTGACTTACCTTTGGTCCCAGTGTCACTGCAACAGAATCAGCCAATAGATCTACACCCTGTAACATTAGTGCCCTTGCCTCTGCACCAAATTTGATGTCCTTGGCATAGCCTCTGGTGACAATGGGGGAGATTGCACGTGATGCGTTTGGGGCCATTGCCCGTGACACAAGTGGTCGGATTACACTAGATATGCGATACATAATGAATTACTTCTGGAAAATTAAAAATACCACACACAAGACATTAAAAAGATGCATAAATCATAGCACTTACGCTTTAGATAGCCTTTTATGATTATCATGTTTTTCCATGTCAACATCGATTACGATACCGGTAGTTGTGACTACAGCTCAACTTACCGTACTTTGCCTAACCAGACAGTCCATGCCAAAATTGTTACTACACCTTTACATTTCATCGAATCTCTTTTTGATGTCTGTCATTTTGAACATCACACTTGAAAGAGGTATGCTATGTAGAAACTTTATTTTGCAATTTCATAATTTGCATATTATTAGCATATTTGCAAGAAAAAACATGAAAATCAATAAATACCTATATTTTTCACAATTTCAATATTTTATTAGAAATTAAGCATGTAGGCCGTTTGTTATGACTTGATGAATGAAGCTGTTAAACAGATTTTGATATTTTTGCTTATTTTTGAAGTGTATTTTGAAGTACAGTCAACATGACCGGGATGATCCCCTGCTCTTTTCGAATAGCCTGTGACGTTCTTTAACGTGCAGACTACATTAATGTGAGAAAATATGCATGTACACGGGACCGACAGCTTAAAGTGCCCTCCGAAGCACTAAGCAAGTAGAGTGAAGTGTCTTGCTCAAGGACACAAAGAGCCGGACCTGGGATTCGAACCCTTGACCCTGGGTTCACAGTCCTATAGATGCCTTAAACCGCTAGGCCACGCTCTCCTCTGTTCAGTTCAGTTGAGGATTATTCCGCCTTTTCATTCAGACGCACCGCCAATTGGTGTAGTTTAGCTGATGAGATGCATCAGCATAGTTCACATCAAACATTTTACATATGTGACCATCCTCCACAACTGAGCCCGGATGTCGCCAGTGCCACTACTGAGATATGCTCCATCGAACTCAACAATAAACAATAGGAAACAAAGGATTTATTGACTGTTTTATTGATTTTTCACTACTTAAATGTCAAGTACTATAGACATGATTGATATACATCATTTTAAAGCTAATTTCAAGCAGAATATTTTGGCTGAATATCTCAAAAATGATGATTGGCGACTTCAGGGCTCCTCAGTTGTGCTGAGGGGTCACATATTAAACATCCAATCTTTTTTCTTATGCACACAATTTCCAAAATTTTTACCCCTCCCCCCTCTTACGCATGCTTTGTGCATAACTTAAAATGGCGAAAATTATGGACGGCCCCTTACAAGGATGTCAAATCAACAAAGCATATTAACATCAGACATAATACAGGGTGGGTGAGAAATATACATGGTCGCATGTCACAAATAGGTCACCCAAAAATGGAGCAGCCGTAACATGAAAACGCTTTCTTCACACTTCAAGTTAGGTTTATGCTAAAAGTATAATACCTCTTGTAGAAAATTTGGTGTCATTTTGTAGATAATTATGTTCTTTTTCAAATACAAAAAACCCCAAGTCAATTGGACATATACTTTGAGATTTATACCTCAATATGTAAGATGTGTCAATGGAGCAGCCGGTTCGGGAGAGCCGGTTCGGGAGAGCCCCATAGGGTTATACACAAAATTGTGAAAATATGGCAAACTTCAAACCTTTGTATCTTGAAAAGTACAAATAGCATGGACCTCAAATTGCACATATATCATCCTGGACTGTAGATCTACCTCATAGTACATCAACTGTAACAAAAGATGTAACCAATTAATTGCCTAATTAAATGCTAATTAAGACAGTTTTCCCTATATGTTACTGTACAAAGTGTGCATACTATGCTCCGACATTTCTAAATGGACTATCTCTTGCCCGAGTCACCCTGCTTATTAAAAAGAACACATATTTTTAAGGAAATTTGATGAGGAATTCAATTATGCTATTAGTTTTAGTGCCAGAAATGGAGGAAAAAAGTTTTGATTGAAAAATGTCATAAAAATCATGAAATTATTTTACAATTTTTGACCACCCTGTATGTTTAACGCAAGCGATACTAAACTCTTTCTTCCTAATTTGTTTGAAGGACCCATGCAATGTCTTTCTGAATCCATATTTATTTTGATCTACATAGCTTTCAGAAAAGGAAAAATATGGGTTTCACCATGACAAGAAAGATGCTAATTTTGTTGTTGTTCCACCCTGTATATTTCTCACCCACCCTGTATTATGATGTTATGCTTTGTTGATTTGGCATCCTTGTAATATAAGCTTTCCAGAAATATATACTTATAATGGTCTAAAATGTATTCATTAAAAGTTGTGTTGAATTGAATCAAAATTGGTGATATTTTTCTCATTTTACATCATGTTACACAAAAGATGACCAATTCATGACATGCGACCACATGTACAACTTCAAGGTGGAACAACAACAAAATTAGCACATCTTTCTTGTCATGGTGAACCCCATATTTTTCCTTTTCTGAAAGCTATGTAGTTCAAAATAAATATTGATTCATAAACTCTATTGCATAACTTCGCATAAGGTTGCTACACATTTCCACATGGATGGGTCTGTTATTCTGCCATGTGAATCAGGATGACTTTTGGTAAGCTTATGTAAAAATTGGCCTTAAAAACAGAAACTATCCAAAGATTTTTCTTTTAAATAATGGTAACAATTATATAGTCAAGTGTGCGATAAAATACGTACCTTTTACTTTGTTTCTGAGGTTAATTTGTAGGCTTTGAAGCCTATTACGTGATGGCGATCGGGTCGGCCGACGGTGACGAATTTGCTGGAAAAGTGGCTTCTGGATCGAGACCCACGTGCGTCCCTAGGTCATGGGTTATTTAAAATCCAGGGATGGCCCTTCAATGTGAGTTCATACTATTTTTCAGATTAAATCCGTTAAAAAATGAATTCAAGAACAAAATGTAACAATAATTTTGACCATAGTTTAATTTTTTATAAAAAAACTAAGGCAGAAGAAGTAACTTCACAGAGAAAACACACCTTTTCATGATTTTCATAATTTTAAAGTTATTTTTTGTTGTAATAATGCTCGGTTAGGGGCCCCACTACTTCGAATATTGGAAGATTCGAGAACGAAGCTGAAAGGAGCTGATGTAATTAATGCAAAAATTACAACTACTGTGAAAATATGTGAGGTTGTCCACCAGTGGAGTCCCTGAATTTTTGAAACCTACATTGATTCCAAATTGGGGTCTTAATTATAACAAGAAAGCTATAAAACATATTTTTCTGGGATTCTATTTTTCCACACGCATGCGCACGTCGTGTCCAGCTACCTCTGAGCCGATTAATTATTTTGCTGCAGCCGACGATCGTGATCTGCATACCGTCACACGTGTGTGTAATAAAATATCAATTATTTACTTAAAATGGTAAGTATGTGGCATATTATTAATGCTTGTAGTAGTATTCAATCTTCTGATAGCATGATTTTGGTACAAGTTGATTTTATGTTCCAAATATGTTTGAATATGGTGGTGTAAATGTGGAAGCTTATTTTAATGTGTTTTGCATGCATGATCATGTGATGCATGGGCATGCATGATGGGTATGACTGCTGAATTTTGACCCAGTCCCAGGCCGTCATCTCATACTCATGCCATGGTCACACCGGGAGTCGTGGTTTTAAAACACAGGTTCGCCAGCTGCTTGGATTGTAAGATGTTGAACGGGGCGAACGGCAGATATATTAGTTTGCGGATTAACTGACTAAATAAAAAACTAATTACTCATGATACATGGTATATAGGTATGCTAGGTGAATTTAAATTTGCCATCAAACTGCATCATTTTATATATCAAATTAAAGCTCTTGAGTAAACAAAGTCAAAGCCAAAACTGAAAACCTTTTTTCAATGCACTTTCCAGTAGCAAAGTTACATCTTGTCAAAGATTGACTTTCATCAAAAAGATTCAGCTAGCAAAATTCCCCAAAACGGCATTTCGGGGTGTTTCTAGATCTTAGTCTCATTATGATAGCACTTTTAGCAGCTTTTTTTAATGGAACTGCTAGCCCTAGAACTCTGGCCATAGTATCCGTTTTTACTTCCACTAGGGCCAGAGGCACTTCCATTGAAAAATTTGTTGGACATACTTGAACGATCCAGTACAAAAAATGAAATCATTTCAATGCTTGATCGAACCAATACAAATGTGTGTCAGGTCACTAATTAACATGATAAAACCCACTTGAGAACACACAATCGCCGGTCATTTCTAAAGATGCATTTATACTTTAATCGCTTTTGCAGAAACCTGAATCGCACGCATGATCAGTGTACTAAATCGCCGTCATATTTGCCTGCTGAGCATGCGCATGATTCACTTTTTTTCAAAAGCGACAGGCTATTATTGACACCCTCTGTCGGTCAACGTTCTCCAGAATTGCACACATAACTTGTGCAGTTAACGACAAGGATTCAGTCTGATGATGAGCAACCCATGGTATAAACACAGCTTTACACAATGACTAATTTACATAGGCACAAAAGACCGTGTTCATGTACCGTTACTCAGCCAAACATGGCAGAGTAGGTCCCGGATGACGGTACATGTTCCTATCTCCTCAACGTTATACCTTTCCAACAAGGAAAGAGATACGAAAAGCGAACGTCTGGGAACTGCTATCAAAATCCCTCTAAAATTCCATGTGCGCCTGTCTTATCACCATAAAAATCATATATGTGGGTCAAGTGAAGTATAGAAAGCATATTTATGTAGGTTTCTTTCTTCGGCCAGTTGTTTTAAATTTCTATGTAAATATGCATTGACATTGTCGGCGAATTTGACTGACTAGGTCGCATGTCACAAATAGGTCACCCAAAAATGGAGGATCCGTAACATGAAAACGCTTTCTTCACACTTCAAGTTTGGTTTATTCCAAAAGTATAATACCTATTGTAGAAAGTTTGGTGTCATTTTGTAGATAATTATGTTCTTTGTCAAATACAAAAAACCCCAAGTCAATTGGACATATACTTTGAGATTTATACTTCAATATATATGTAAGATGTGTCAATGGAGGATCCGGGCGGAGAGCCGGGTGGGAGAGCCCCATAGGATTGTACACAAAATTGTGAAAATATGGCCAACTTTAAACCTTTGTATCTTAAAAAGTACAAGTAGCATGGACCACAAATTGCACATATATCATCCTGGATTGTAGATCTACCTCATAGTAGATCAAATGTAACAAAAGATGTACCGTAACTAATAAATTGCCTAATTAAATGCTAATTAAGACAGTTTTTCCTATATGTTACTGTACAAAGTGTGCATGTAACGCTCCGACATTTCCAAGTGGCTTATCTCTTGCCAGAGTCACCCTGCTTATTCAAAAGTACACATATTTTTAAGGAAATTTGATGAGGAATTCAATTATGCTATTAGTTATAGTGCCAGAAATGGAGTTAAAAAGTTTTGATTGATAATGTCATTAAAATTGTAAAATTATTTTACAATTTTTGATCACCCTGTATGTTTCACGCAAGGGATAGCAAACTCTTTCTTCCTAATTTGCTTGAAGGGCCCATGCAATGTCTTTCTGAATCCATATTTATTTTGAGCTACATAGCTTTCAGAAAAGAAAAATATGGGGTTCATCATGACAAGAAAGATGCTAATTTTGTTGTTGTTTCACCCTGTATATTTCTTACCCACCCTGTATTATGATGTTATACTTTGTTGATTCGCATCCTTGTAATATAAGCTTTCCAGAAATATATACTTTTAATGGTCTAAAATGTTTTCATTAAAAGTTGTGTTTAAGTGAATCAAAATTGGTGATTTTTTTCTCATTTTACATTATGTTACACAAAAGATGACCAGTTCATGACATGCGACCACTAGCAAATATGTGTTAACTAAGGTTTGCCTGGGATTCCTACTAACTAGTAGTAAAAAAGTATGAAAATTGACTATTGAGAAAGAAAGCCAACCCCCACCAGTCCATGACTAGACCAAGACAAGAGTATGAATAACTAGCCCGAGGTACTCACACCTCCGTCACTACGATTTCCACTGACTGTCCTTCTCCGCCCGTACGAAGTCGAAGGTCCGACTCTGAGCCTATCCATGCTATATATCTGGTGCAGGGTACACATAAAATACAGTCCTTGGAAGTGCTTTTTTTTTCATAAATACCACTTCCTACCATTCCTCACATGAAGATGAGACTTAACCAAAACATATTTGGTGCATATTCGTAAATTTTGAGCACATTTGTAAATGACCAGACTTGTGACTGTTATCATCGCCATGTTTTGAATTCTTCCTAGGGACCGTTCATAAATACTTTGGTGGGGGGGCTGGGCACTTGGAAATTTTTGGAGTCAAACTTTTTTGACCCCCCCTCCAGAGAACCTAAAACTTTTTTGACCCCCCTCTTTAGACATACACAACTTTTTTGACCCCCCCCCCAACAGTCTGGGGAGGGTGCTACTCCATTTGTGCAAACTCAGTCACAATTGTTTATATAAATTTATTTATAATAGGCCTGTTTCCTAACATGAAAGTTGAAGGTGTTTTTCACATGCTGTGACTTGTATGAAGTTTAATTTCAATTTATGCATTCTAATTTTTTGAAAATACATGTTTCATTCTTATACCCAATAATTAAATAAATAAAAGTAACACAAGAAAGGGAAATGTCGGTGGTGTTTTCTAGGGCTTGTGGCACCCAGGGCTAAGGATAGGTGTCGCTCCCGATTCTTGAAATAATTATTGCGCGCGGAGCACAAATAGGGCCTACCACTAATTAATTTTGGTTATAATGAAGTTGAATATCGATCTTAAATTGAAATTTCAAATGATTTTGTTCTGAAATGCGCGCGAAGCGCGCAAAAAATTTGACTTTCATCGCTTAGAGGGGCGCAGAATCGATGCTGAATTGGTCAATTCGGTGCCCCCTAAGAGTGGTGCATGTCCCAACCTGCCCCCCGTCTCTATGCCACTGGAAATTGAGAGCAACATCTGGGCATATACTCAAGATTTTTAATACTTAAGACTTGTTTATCATGGGCGTAGCCAGCTTTCTTGGTCAAGGGGAAAATATAAATTTCGGGCAAAGACCAAAAAAATGCTGGTTGCATCATTTTGACCCGCTATTATCAGTGGGATTCCAAAAGGCTTTAATGGGATACTGGTAATGAGCGCCAAAAAAATGTATTTTTCACTGTTTTAGCCATAATCGGGTAAAAGGGCTTTATTATACACATATCTTTGCCAGTAGCGCTGCAAAAATTTTGTATGCTCTTGTTCTTTGGGGATTTTCTTGTTTAAAACTTTTTTGACCCCCCTCATTTAGTAACCAAAACTTTTTGGTCCCCCCCTTTGTGGAACTCAAAACTTTTTGTGTCCCCCCACACTTTGCCCAGTCCCCCCACCAAAGTATTTATGAACGGTCCCCTATAAATAGATCCCGTCAGTGTGACGTCATCACCGCGATGTGAGTTCACGGCGCCCCCTTTCTACGTACGTACGGCATTCATGGCCCTATGGTGAGGAAGGAACAATTAGGGCCATGATGTTTCGGGCTAAAGAATAACATGAATTAGATTCCACTCGAGTCAAGAATCTAAAAAGGAAGGGGGGAGTAAAGAAGGGACACAAAACACAAGACAATTGTTTAGATATTTTGACGATACATGAGATCAGGTCTGTATGGGTTGCGGATTTTGCAGACCTTTTCAAGAGATATCTTCATTCTGGCGCCCAAGTTATTCCATCTGCAATTTAAGGGGGTACTACACCCCTGTGGTAAATTTGTGACTATTTTTGCATTTTTCTCAAAAAGTAATAACACACTGGTACAAAGTTATGTATATTATTGGGGCAAGGAATCCAATTACTACACTGGAATTTCAGTGATTCAAGACAAGTGGTTCAGTATAATATGATCGGAAATGAGGTACATTCAAGGTCTTAGCTAGCCATGCGTCCACCCGTCTTTAAGACGGCCTAATCTAATTTTAGACTGGTGGATTTAATGGATTTTACAGATGTGATAGCTCTAAAACAGATGATTTTAAGGTTATATGAACTTGAGACTAATTCAGAGTGACATGTAAAGGCCAAATCAGGACATATTTGACCCTAGTGATCCTTCCATGGGTATAGACAAGTTCTTTTATATTTGAGGGTCAAATTTTGGTATCTGCTTGGACGGGTGGCTTCTGATTTCTGGCTAAGACTCTGGGTACATTCTTGCGGTACCTCTTTTCTTATCATAAATAACGAACCGCTTGTCTTGGGTCACTGAAATTCCAGTGTAGTAATTAGATTCCTTGCCCCTATAATATACATAACTTTTGTTACCACTGTGTTATTAGTTTTGAGAAAATGCAAAAATAGACACAAATTTATCGAGGGGTGTAGTACCCCTTAAGCCAATTCAGAATGGAGTGCATTGCAGGTAAAAATCTTGTGACGCGAAATGGGATATAGAAAAAATACACATTGTATTATCACAATCCTCCCATAGACGACTGGGGGATTTGTTATTTGGTTAGTTAAATTCAAAATCAATAGAGGGCGTCCTATTTTGGCTAGTTAAATGTTGGTCGCTCAGGCTAGTTAAATTTTAGGCACCCAGGCTAGTTAAAATTTTGTCGCTCAGGCTTTTCATATTGAAGATATACATATTTTCCCAAGGAGATCTAAATTTTATGTTTTGAGGGAAGAAAATCCATATATATGGTGACTGCACACTTTTTTGTTCGGTCTATATCCAAAAACTTCGTCATTCCATGTTGAGATAGGTCAAGTGGAATAGAAAAAACTGTTAACAGAGAAAAACAACCAAAAACGCATTTTTGAGGCCCTTAAAGCCCACTCCTAATTAAACTTAATGTTTTGTATCTATAACGTACTGTAGGCCCTATTCATTCCAATAAATCGGCCAGGGCACTTAACAAAGTCATTTTGGATGGGCGCTTATTTTTTATCTACGTCTATACCATCACTTCAAGTGAGTTCAACATTAATGGTAGGCCTACCCTTTAGCAAATTGAAAATACCCTGTGTGGCTGCTTATTGGGGCTTGTAAACAGTACACGCTCAGTACCGTAAATGTCAATAAAATCTGATTCTGTATAATACATAATAAATTACAACACTAAATCACATAGATCACCTGTCTTCTTGGGCTAGGAGAAGATGGAACCTTGCAAGGCTTGTATACAATGTACACATAAAACCCACCTTGATTCAACCAATTTTTGGCATTGTAAATCTCATTTGGGAAATATTAATTACCGGTACTTGATTTACAATCAAGTTACAATTTTATGTCACATGATCACACAGGGAATTATAGCTCTTTGATAAAGGCAATATGTGCCATTTGCATTGAAATAAAAATACAATATAGATTTGATTTTGATTTGAATTTTTTTCAAATATTTTGTGTCAAAATCAATAAATTTGGCTGAAAAACAGCAGATTTACATGATTGTAGTTTTTTGTATGTATGTACATTGTAAAATGCCTAACTTAAGATTTATTTTTCATTTCCAGTCTTTGATTAGGAAGTTCAAGCCACTCGTTGACAGAGTACTTGTAGAAAGATTCGCCCCAGAGTTGAAGACCAAAGGAGGCATTCTCATTCCAGAAAAAGCACAGGGCAAAGTTCTTGATGCCACAGTTGTAGCAGTAGGACCAGGACAGAGAGATAAGGTAATATCCAAATTGATGGCCAAATTGTTTGCACCACATCTGTGTTATTTGATTTCAAGTGATGAAATAAAATTGAAAACTAATGAAAAATTGCACTTTCAATGGTTAAGAAAATCTTTTCTGGTTGTAGTCAACTCCTGGGGAATCAGCTTTGGCATCCGCTAAAACAAGGTAAATAGCTACACATGCTACACACAGGTGCAGATCATCTTCACATGCAGATTGTGGTTCCTGCATTCAGGCTATTTCATTATAAATGACACGTTCACAAAAATGGCTTTTATCATATCTGGTTGATATAATTAGGGTGATAATGCAGTGTTATTAACTTAATTCTAAGTATGCCACAAACTACAAGCTACATGAGCATTTTTACAGAATTCTGTCTATTTTTTGTATAAAAAATTGCCAAAAGGTACATTTTAACCCAATTTTGGAGTCCCATTTCATTTTGCCCATGTATTCTGAATTAATTCTTTGAAAAATTAGGTACATTCTATGGCAATGTGCTTGTTGCAATGAAAATATGATATG
Source organism: Amphiura filiformis (assembly GCF_039555335.1). NCBI lineage: Eukaryota > Metazoa > Echinodermata > Ophiuroidea > Amphilepidida > Amphiuridae > Amphiura > Amphiura filiformis. Next base: position 83,642,170 of record NC_092631.1, read on the forward strand.
TGTGGAACATCATGCAAGTTGAATGGTGAAAATTGGTGCAAAAATGTTAAAATTCCGTCGATTCTTGCAAAATTGGCATTTTGCGTTAAATAAAAAAATGAGTGTCCTCTCCAATTCATGCCTCCATTTTTGTTAACATTAAAGAGGAAATATAAACCCTTACCCTACCTGTATAATCTGTGTTATATTACCAATTGATGGGACAGGGCACTGATTGAGGAATTCATTTATTTTACATACAGTAGACCACTTGTTCTTGATACCACAGTTCCGCGTTAAAAATTTGTCCTCTCCAGAACTGAAGTTAATTACTAATTGTTGAAATAAGAAGGATTATATCATAGAATGTGAAATTTGTAGAGGAAGAGTGGTCTTCCTTCTACCAAGGTGGCACATGATTTGGTATTTGTTGCATTTTGCAAGCCTGTATCCACGATTCTGTTTGCAATTTAACAAATGTCCTCTCCAGCACAATTATGTCATTTCCATGAATTGGTAAACAAACTAAAAAATTAAAATTTCAAAGAGCCAAACCCACAAGAAATTTTTGCATTTTATTGCAAATTATGCTTACAAACCACTTTAGTGTTCAAATTATTGTCCAGTTGTTGAGAACACATATGATATTATTCTGCATTGAACTTCGGTTAGCTAAAAATTGCAATATTCCTAATTTAACCAGAATATTAACCCTGTTTGTAGTGGATTTTAAATGCTGGGGATCTTTTATGCAATAATATTGATGCAGCTATTTCTAAAGTTAAAGTATGCTTTATTATGTGTTAAAAATGTGTCCTATCCAGAACAAATGACACAGGAGGGTCTTTTATTTTAGGTTTTCCATGACTAGTACAACAGATTGACGCAGAATACTCACTTATGCATCAGTGTAGCTATTGGGCAGGACAAAATGACTATTTCATGAATTTTTCATGTGAAGATAAAGTTTATCCTTAAAATATGTAGTAATTTTGCACCATTTATCTGGATTAGTATCAATTTACTAATTGTTTTATATTGAAACTGGCATATTTAAGACACTGAAGTGTAAAGGAACATACAACAATTATTACAGACTAAATATGAATAAGTATGAACCCAATGTTGGTTACATACTCTTTCAATGTTGTTTATTAAATTGTTTAAAAAAATGTCCACTCCAGACGGCAGCTATGTTTTACACAGCAAAAATTCAATTTAATTTTTTTAATGGTTCCTGAGGGTTTGACGCTCTAATATTTTGAGAATTATTGACACACCATCTGAACTTTGAAATGATAATGAATTTGCATGAAATAAATGAGTTTGAATTTTGACCCCTTTTGGGACTCAATGTTGTCATTTATAATGAAATAGCCTAATTAGGGTAGGCCTTTTAGGGCTTTTGTTATTGAGACATATTACATTACCATATTACATTATATTCCATAGACTCCATAATGTTTACAATTTAGGGAATGTAAACATGCTAAATTGTACTTAGCACTCTTCAAATACTTTCAATTTCTTATTATGCTCTTACAACAACAGGATGGCAATTTCCAGACACCATCAGTAGCTGTCGGCGACAGGGTCTTCTTACCAGAATATGGAGGAACCAAAATTGAAGTTGAAAATAAGGTGGGTAAAAACCCAAAGCAATTATGCATCTATTCTTAATACAAGGTTAAAATGAAATACCCCCCCCCCCCCAAAAATACAAAACATTTCTTTTGTTGATTTGAAAATTCAAAAGCTGTGAATAGAGGAAGCGTTTTCAACCCTCCCAAAGTTGTTTCATTTGCAGTAGTTGTAGTCCTTGACCTTGCCCCTATAATATACATATCTTACTTGTCACCAATGCGCTATAATTTTTGAGAAAAATGCAAAAATAGGCACAAAATTGGCCAAGGGTGTAGTACCCCCTTAATTGGCTGGATGCCGACTTCCAACCTGGGGTGTCATAATGTGCCGCATTAGATAGTGCATCTATTAAAAAAAGAAATTGACCCCAATATGGTTCGGTTTTGAAATTGTGATTATTTTTCTATTAATTCAAATAATGTTCCATATGTTTAGTTCTACATGTAATTTATTTTTTTTTACTATTTTTTACAGGAATATCATCTATTCAGAGAGGGCGACATCCTTGGCAAGTGGGAGTCATGATGACAGACTACAAATCAAACAATATGTGTGTTAACAATAAACTGTCTCAAACTACCACATCCACTAAAACCAAATTCCTGCAAATTAAATGTAGCAATTTTTTCGAAATGTGGTTACTAAAAGATGTTATTATAGATGTACCGCCAACAAGATGAGACTTGCTACTTTGGATTGTTAACATATGGACCACAAATTGTGATATAAGCCTCATGAGCAGTGGTGCATCTACTGCATGTTCCTATACAAACACTGAACATGTAGTGAAGCAGATATAGGTTGTTTCAACTGAATTCACATGCTATGTTATGTATTCCTTTGCTTGTTTGTGTTGGTACTATTGTAAATGCACCACTGCATCGAAAAGTACAAGATTATCATGATTGTGTGAAGGATTTGATTTAATTTGACGATATTCATTTTGCATTTTACAACCAATTATAATGACCAATAGAAATGATGTGACATACCATACCTATAGATAGAATTTGAATTAAAAAAAATTTAAATACATGTAGTGTTTTTCAATGATTAAATCATAATATAACAAAATATACTGGAGAACAACAATTGTCACACAAGAATAGAATCCTGGTCCATCATTATTTCAAATTTAAATGTCAGATTATTACATTGGGTGCAGGCTTCCTGCTAGACTAAGTTTTGGAGTCTTTTTGCATAGTGAAATTATGAGGGACCCTATCTTTTTCACATTTTGAAGATTACAGGGTTCACCTGGACCACATAATTTCAGACTAAAACTTATAATTAGTGTGTCCACAGACCCCCAACACTTCTTTATGACCCAGATTATGGGGTCACCGTCCAACTGGGGGTCTGGGCCCCATCATTTCTTTTAACATAGTGGGTACCCTGATTGGGGAATGTCACAGAATTAGACAATTGGCTGGAAATTATTAATTAATAACATATAGTTTTGGAGAGAATACATGTGGCATAAAAAGGTTTTTCATTGTGTAATTTGTACACAGATTCAGCCAATTTATTCGTTATAAATATACAATACAAGTAGAAAAGTGAACCCGCCCGGATATCGAACCCATGAACTCAGGTTTATGAGACCTGTGCCTTAATCACTCGGCCACGGTAGCTCATGAATAAGCTGGCTGAAATTCGAATCCATAAGCGGTCCATAAGCCATAAGCCATAAGCCATAATCCATAAGCCATCTCCTCCCATAAATAGCTCATAGCAGCTTGGGCCGTAAATGCGAGATGTAAATTGCCATACTCCCTGCAGCATGTGTGGAGGAAATATAACATGGAAAAACAGTGGCATGAGTGACGTGGAAATATATAAAATAAGTTGGGGGAGGTGGACCCTTGACCTTTGACACGACTCCTGCTAAATGTTCCTAACTGTTCCCTGGTGATGAGCTTTGTTGATCAGAGCAACTTAAAATTAGACTTTGACTTGACCTTTTTTATACTCTCCGGGAGTCAGGGATTATTTTCCGCAAGTTACAGCCCAATTGGAACAACTTCAAATTTGACCTGATCTTTGACATCGGATGACCTTTGCGGTTTTAGACTCACCGAGTGTTGAGGATGATCATTTTCCCCGAGTTACAGCCCAATTGGAGTAGCTTCAAATTTGACCTGACCTTTGACCTCGGATGACCTTTGCAGTTTGGTAGGGATTATTTTACCCGAGTTAAAGCCCGATCAGAGGAACTTTAAATTTGACCTGACCTTTGACCTTAGATGACCTTTTCGGTTTTATACTCCCGGAGTGTCTATCCCCGAGTTACAACCCGATTGGAGCAACTTTACAAATTGCATTATGGGTAAACAACCACTTCACATTGCATTATGGGTAGGCTTACACAACCACTTCCATACCCTTACCAACAGACAGAAATGACAAATCTGTACCATTTGCAGACCATTCGGACAAAGTTTGAAATTCAAAAATAATGTGCAGCAATGAATTCTGGGTAGACATTACGGTGCATGCATGTGTTACTTGAACTCTTTCTCTAGTGACTGCCAGAGGTATATTTCCACTACTACTGCAGTTGAACATAGAAGTAAGTCCTGCATAAAATAGTTTTCACTCTCCTGACCTTATAACCCACTTAGCCATATTTCTGCCAACTCACTCCCCTAGAGTAAAGACAGAGATATCCACAGACCCACAGACCGAGAGCTCTGTGTTAGTAGTTTGATATTTCAACTCTATTTCCGGTCATTTTGATCTTTTAACAAATGTCTGATGATGGCAAATCAATAATAAATTTCCACCAGATATTCTGCATCAAATGTAATCGATTTGTCGTCATCAAGCAATTGTTAGAAGATCAAAATGCAACAGATTTTGTAACAAATACTTGTTGCATTACTTGCATCGAATATTCAATGTCAAGTAAAAAAAGTTAATTGGCTCTGTCAGTGTAGAATCACATGAAGGATCAACCAATAAAAAGAGTCCTGCATGCCAGTATTCTTTTCTGCAATGTCCTTGATTCCATTTTCTATGCTGATGTGGCAGTGATGTTAATATGTTGAGGCAGTGGTTTTGCACGTGCATCTATGGGACATCTTAAGTATGTGTGTGTGTACGACAGCACTTTGAGCACACACTAATTATTTGAAGCTGCGCCAATGAAATATGCACTGATGTCACTGCTACATCAGGGTGAAAAATGGAATGCTGTAAAACTTGAAATAATTCTCTTAAGAATAGTAGAAGGAAACAAAAAGCAAATCATGTTTTTTTTATAATATTGCTGTTACAGGTTTTATTACTGCATGTGAAATAAAACAGAAAAGTTTAAATTGAGTTGAGATATTTCATAATTATATTAAGTACTGTACAGAAAGACAAAGCACATTGGTAAGGGAACAAACCAAAAGATCGATGATGTCCTATAAACGTAACTAGTTTCGTTTCTCAGCCGACTGCCTCCCTCCCTGCCAGAAACGTAATAATGAAATGTTGAAAATTTTGACATAATAATTATAATGACACGTTCTTCAGACCGATGTTTTTGTACAAACGTAATCGAGTATTTTTACCCCTCCCCCCTAAACAAAACTAGTTTCGTTTATAGGACGTCATCGATCTTTTGGTTTGTTCCCTAACATATAGTCTAAGTTGGTCACAATATGTACAAATGATCTCCATGAAATGATGAACAGAATCTGTATAGATGTAGCTGGGGGACTTCCATTTCATTGTTTTCTATTTGGAACGACAAGTCTTCAATGGTGGAAACGGCACATTACTAATTTGGATTTTTACAGGTCAGGTCACAAAAAAGTTGTCTCCACTCGGATGACATTATCTTTGCAGCTATGGAAAAAAATTACTTGTGTTTCTTAGATAGATATGACAATCCATCACTATGACAATCCATCACTATCATTTAAATATGAGGATGTTTCTGAGCATGTTTTCAATAGATTGAGTAGGGCAAAGTACACCGATTAATATGCCTTTTGTTTAAAGTTTTCATAATACGTCTATTTATATTTTATTGTTTTTATCAATAATCAATTGCATGAAATAATGAGTTAATTTGATTTGCATAAATGCTAATTAATTATGCAAATAAGCAAATGAGAGGGCGGGTAGACAATATAATATATTAGAACATATCAAAAACACTTGGATCAAGTTTCGAGGCAAAAGTATGCAAAATAAAAGTACCCTGAACATTTATACATGAATTTTTAGCAAATTAGTGGCAAATAAGTTGCAGCTACTTTTGGGGCTAAAGTGGCCAAATATGAGGTTAATTTGTTCAGAAACCCACAGGCGTCAACATGGGGGAGGGGAGATATGATTGTATGGATCACCCCCTGGCAAAATATTCCCTCCCCCTCCCGATCGATCTACGCCTATGGTATAGAGTTACATTTTTTCACGGCTCAATTATTTATATAGATTTTCAGCTATTTTATCTCATTAACATTATTGATAAAAACAATATGATACAAAGAAAATGATATATTTTGAAAATCGTATGTCTGATTGCTTCAAACAAAGGCATATTGATACGTGTGCTTTGCTCTATTCAATTAAACTGTTTAAAACATGCATATAAGAGTTACTTCCAAAATGCCTCACAAAACAGTATAATATTTCAGTATTCTTTGGGAGTTGGAACACATGGGTTTATGCAGACTTAAACATGGGTTTATACAGACTTCAACATGACACTTTCCCTTTGCCTGGATTCTTTTTGAAAGGGAGCACTTTTGGGACTTTTTAAAGTTCCAAATAAACACACTATTTCAGGATTTTAGCCACAAGTTTGAGGCTTTTTGAGTTGTGCTGAGTGGCATCTAGCTGTTAAAAGAGGAAATTAGCACATTGCTATAATAGCTATGACAAGCGTGAATTCTGAGTTTGGCAAATTGTATATATCTACAAAAAGATGATTGAAATGATTAAAAAGAAACAACCTGCTATTGGGTTTCATTCATAAAAATATTTGACCTCTTGGATATTTGGCTCAAATATTATCAATTAAAGTAGGAAGTGAAGCTTTGCTGAATGAAAAATCGTGGTGAAGATATTGCTCAGGAATGTGAGAGTTACTCTTTTGTTGCCAAAATTTATGTTTGTTTTTTATTTTCAGACCATATTTGGCATTTTTATCCTGATTTACGCTGTTTTCAGCTTTTTTATATAGTAATTTTGTTAATTTTTGGTCTGTAGCCTCTCACACCCCTGAGTGCCGTCACATTGCAATATTGATGTGTATTTTCTTGTGTATCGCAGTTACAATAAGTTCCGATTCTTGCATTGCTCTGGAGATGATCACGATTCAAAGTCTCAATGATATAGGCTCTTCGTAGTGCCTTCCTTGGTGCTGCTTTGATTGTTTCAAAGTCTCAATGATATAGGCTCTTCGTAGTGCCTTCCTTGGTGCTGCTTTGATTCAAAGTCTCAATGATATAGGCTCTTCGTAGTGCCTTCCTTGGTGCTGCTTATCACGATTCAAAGTCTCAATGATATAGGCTCTTCGTAGTGCCTTCCTTGGTGCTGCTTATCACGATTCAAAGTCTCAATGATATAGGCTCTTCGTAGTGCCTTCCTTGGTGCTGCTTATCACGATTCAAAGTCTCAATGATATAGGCTCTTCGTAGTGCCTTCCTTGGTGCTGCTTTGATCACGATTCAAAGTCTCAATGATATAGGCTCTTCGTAGTGCCTTCCTTGGTGCTGCTTTGATCACGATTCAAAGTCTCAATGATATAGGCTCTTCGTAGTGCCTTCCTTGGTGCTGCTTTGATTGTTGAAAAGACGTCTGGTGTAAATAGCCTGAAATTGTGAAGAACAGCAAAGATTATTAATATCTTACCAAGTATTACTTTATTTTGTTGCTATATACATTACAGCTACAGTGGCGTACCGTGGCCTCCCCTTACCCGGGGGGCTGAAGAAAATCCAATTTTGCCGCCCCTTCCTCAACGGCCCGAAAAGGTTGCCCCAATTTTTTTTACGGTCGTTTGAAAAAGTGAACCCTTCTTCTTTCCGCCGCCCCTTCGATTTGGCCGCCCCCTGCTTTGACCCCGGGGGGCTGGCGCCCCCAAAGGCCCCCCAAATACGCGCATGAGCTATATCCAATAGAGGTGGGGTTTGAACTTAGTCTCTGGCCAAAAGAGGTAGGCGATCATGCACGAAGGCTTAATGTCATTGATTGGTTAGGGTTAAAGGCGGGGGTTGGAGTTAGTATTAGGATTAGGGTTAGGATTAGCTTACACAAAATAATTACATGAAGGTTTCCCAATGAAGCTTGATGAATCAAAAGCTAGAGAGGGCTCAAACAAGTTCAAAACGCTCATCAGAAAAGTTTCTAAGTATTAAGAACCGAAATCCTTTCGTGATCGATCAGTAATGAGCATGGTATGATGAGTGGGGTTATGACCACTAGGGTCCTAAAAACGCCCTCGAAATTACACCAAATAAGAGACAATCTATATTGATGGTCCGCCGAATTATGATATTCCAGTTCAAATCCATACTTTCGTAGGGGATGTAATAGCCCATTTTGAAATGAATTCTGCGCGGTGCAAAATGAAGCTAAATTTCAAATAGCTTTGGAGAAAAGATTGGACAACATCACTTCTCAAAATTAGTTCTGAAATTATTTACGAGAGCATACGAACTTGCTACTCTTCAGTCACACATCCAACCTTTCTAAGACCTCTCCGGAAAGGGGGATTATTGCTTCATTACCTGATGGATACCTTCGTTGGTCAGTAGCATCCATGTTCCGATAGTCTTGTGGGTAATGTTGTAATGAGCTGGAAGGTGAATCATCGTAAGATTTCATCCTATCTAAAGTGGAATGTCTAGATGAAGTATTCTCAGCACATGTTATCTGTTTGTGAATAATATAAAAAAAACATTGAGAAAATTAAGAAATAATAAATTACACAAATTGAGATGCGGTTATTCTTATCTATTTTTCAGTGTCACTTTTTGAGATGCTACTGAATATTAAAATCTGCACAATAAAGAAGGTAGCAGTTCTTGAATCATGACCTTATAGCCAAGTGAGGGTCGATTTCGAAAATCAAGGTGACTATTTTAATGACCGCAAAGGATGGTTTATAATTTGAGATATCCGTGACGGCAAATGATCCAGTAAATTCGAGAGGCCTAAAAGGCACAGATTCAAAAGTTACTCTCATCATTCATGTCATGAGTGCACATGACAAGGGACGACAATAGCCATGATAGCCTGACAATAACCTTAATTAATCACGATGAGTGCCGTGGACAATGGGGTTTGCCACGGTAAACGTGGACGGAAATTGCAACTATTGAATTCAACTATTGTACATGTACCTTCCACTAGTTTTAGTTTTACAACTTGATCATTTCTGCATGTTCAATGCCGTCACTGATCATGCTAATATCTCAATTAAAAAGAAAGCCTGATGCATCGATGGTCAACTTGATTTTCGAGCAGACCAGGGGAGGGCTACTTCACCAACGCAACATAGGCCTATAAGTATACTTACTATTGTTTGAGTGCCCACGGTTTCTGTTGGAGCCGAACCCGGACCACAGATACCACTCCAGCATACAAGCATACCTATAATACAAATAACCATTTCGGCGAATCCAGCCGCAGCACAGAAAAGGTGTAAGATCATTATTACTCTTTGCTGAAAACAGAAAATATCAAAGGCGATAAGTTATTGTTTGGAAAATTTGATATGAAAATTGATTGTAAGAAAGGTGGTATGAAGTCAGACCTTTCTTTCAAAGTTTTTCAGCGTCAAACTGTTAATGAAGGTCTTCCAGGAGCTTCCAGAGATTTCTTTTAAAGATTAGAGTTTAAAATAATGACAATTGTTTTCCACCGGGTTTGCAATCGTCAATATCATCGCCAATGGTATCATCGCCTTCTAAATGTTCCTACAAATTATGAGTTTGATGCAGAACAGGGGTACATTGCCTGGGTATAAGTAACGCCGACGTATCCGAAAAATAACTTAGAAGATTTAAAGTGTGTCGCCCGATTTTATCACGTTTCCCCCCATCTTACATGGAGGCACATTACCCAAACATTATTTATTCCACGTTAAAAGTTAATCGCTCCAGCAGGTTGGAAATTTAATAGAAAGAAATGTACATAGACCCTAATGGTCTATGATCATTCATAATGGTCCATAGACATCGGCCTAGAAGACATCAATTCTCTTGATCATGATGCAGTCATGTATACAGTAGAATTCACCACGACCTTTGCAGGGCTTAAACCCCATTAAAAGCTGTTAAACCGAGATAACACTCATTGAAAACAGCGCAACTGATTAAAACAGATCTTCTCTGGTTAAATCCACACTACACATGTTTCTGTTTTACCTGTGCGGTATTGCAATGAGCTGGTATTATAGTTTCAGTTGGGTAACCGATTATAAAGCAAACACAAGGTAACAATACTATGTGAACCTTTGTTTACGAAATGAGACAATAGTCTGCTTATTGTTAACCAGCATTCTTGAAAATGAGAAACATAATGGTTCATACTAGACCGGGGGGGGGGCACTCCAACTTTGGAGGTGACGCGTATGTAGGGCTGTTAAGACCCCCCTTTTCAGCATCGCTGTCACCCAAAGACCCCATATTTTTTACGAACACATGCTCTGTCACCCAAAGACCCCTATTTTTCCATTTGATCTGTCACCCAAAGACCCTTACAAGTTCAATTTGAACAGCAAATTTCATTTATCACAGATTTTGTTACTTATTTTGAAAAAACAAGAAATTTGAAGCCATTTAGAACTAGAAATTTGATTTTCGAGGTTTCTGTGGCGCTGTTTCGGTTCTCACCCAAAGATTCCATTAAAAAAAAAAGGCCATGTTCTCACCCAATGACCCCGTATTTTTTACATTTTGCTCTCACCGAATGCCAAAAATCATGCTCTCACCCAATGACCCCATATTTTTTACATTTTGCTCTCACCGAATGCCCCTTAGTGCGAAAGTGCCAGCCATACACCTATATCCATTTCAAATTGAAGTGCCCCCCGGGTTGTAGACTTAACACGGTTTGGAAATAATTTCTTCATATTTTTTGGTGTTATCTGTCGTTTACATATCCTTCCTATAAGTGCGAATATTTCCAAACACCTAAATTAGCTAAAAATTTAGGACATGTTACAAAACTATATTTTCTAGAATTTCAGAGAATACTTTAAATATTGGCCGTTTTTTTTCCACACAGTGAAGTTAACTAGGCAATGTCCTATTACCTATAACATACACTAAAACACCAAAGTGCGAATATTTCCAAACACCTAAATTAGCTAAAAATTGAGGACATGTTACAAAACTATATTTTCTAGAATTTCAGAGAATACTTTAAATGGCCGGTTATTTTTCACACATTGACGTTAACTAGGCAATGGCCTATACTTCTAACATACACTATTTGTAGAGGTCACGCGTCAATGGTGAGAGCACTGTGTATTGTGTATAGGAAAACGGACAGTAACTGCAGTATGTGTGGTACATTCATTAGCGTCAATCTGTCTTGAAATGTGTGTGTGTGTGGGGGGGAGTGAGCGTAGTCTCGGTCCCAGCCGATTTGTGCTCCTTCTTCACTAAACAAACCACGGAGGAACACAAACCGGCTGGGACCGAGACAAGTATGAGCGTAGCCAGCGGGGAGGGGGCAAGGGGGGCAGAGTGCCCCTCTGACAAAAAATGAAAGAAAAAAGTGCCCCTCGGACAAAAAATTAAAGAAAATCTTGAGGGCAAAGGAAAAGAAAAGGGACAAGGAGTCCCTTTTACACCAAAGTTCACCCTGATTATGGGCCAAATATTGTAAAATACACATTTTTTTGCACATTATCCCAACAAATCCCTTTTCATCCCGATCATGGACGAAAATAGTGAAAAATACTTTACGCACATAAAGCCTTTTTGGAAGCTCGAAGACGTGTACAGTCTCTCTAAAAAACAAAACCGGTATGTATGTATGATGTAACTTCAAAAAAATTTTGCGTCTGTGCCAATTTTTAAGTGGTAAAGTGTGAAGAATGAGGTTGTCACCAGCCTTTCAAATACACATTAACTTAGGACACCAGGTTTAAAATTGACATAAAATAATGTTCATAATACTTACACGATAACAGGTGCGATTTGCGTAGTATTCGAAATAATCACAGTAAATAAATGCCATATCTTCTGACCGTGACTTAACTCCTGATACCGTGTCATAAATAGCTTGAGCACATGCGCATCCAGCGGAAAGAGCGCACATCGCCATGTAGGCAGTAATCTGTGGAAATCAAACAGAAAGAAAACAATTTTAATATCTACCGCTTCATGCCATTTCGTTATGATAAGTGAGTTGTTGTTAAATCAACACATTTATTAGGAATAACCCAAAAGTTCGATGAAGCCCTCCCCCTCCCCTCTAACGTAAGTGTCAAATATCGAAAATTCCAACCCATATTCATTGGGCACAGGACCGTCGCTATGGTCGATGGGGTTGTGGAGGGGTTTGACATTGCTACTAGGATATTGATCACGTTTAAGAAACAATAATTCTAGTTTATTTTGAAAAAGCGCGGTACAGCTGCTTTATATCGTACTTCAGAAAATGCTTAAATTTTACAATTATATATTAAATCCTTAAAAAAAGATCAACTTTGACCGATGTTTTAACTACTTCTTTACAAACGTAATCGGTGTTTTTGACCCCCTCCCTCCCTAACGAAAGAACGAAATCAATGTTGTTTTAACTCTCTCAGCAATGAGCATTGAAACACTTAGGCGTAGGCCTAGAACTTGTGCAATATAATTATTTGCCCTGGATGGGGAGGGAAATTATAGGCCTATATAAGTGCCTAATGATCACCCCTAACCCTAACCCACCCCACCCCCACCTCAACACCTAAGCAACGACAAAGGGTCCTTAATCAGCACATTCACCAGGCCGTTGGTAATGTAGTTTTACCAGTCATTGGAATACAGTTGGGAAAAAACCCAGAATATTGATCTACTCGTTTCTTTCAGTTTCTTGATGCTTCAATTCGTCCTGTGATAATATAGAACTGAAGAATTTCACACGCCTACACCCCAACTTAACTCACACCCCACCACCTACTCCCCCACACACACACACACCCCACCCCACACATACACTATTGACAAGATGAGCGATGGACAACACAAGGCCCATATGATCTGAGCAAGGCACATGAAGTCTCCGTGTGTCATATATAACAAGCTAATAACTCAGTCAGCAATGTATAGTTTTACAAATTATTGGCATGCCATTGAGAAACAAATTAGAAACAAAATTGATAGTTTAGCATGTAGAGCTTAAAACACAACTGCGCACGCCACGCGGCCCCACCCCAGTTCTTTATATCGCGAACACATTCCTCAAGTCTCCAAATACTGTCATGTTTACCATCAGCCTTGCACGTCATAAAAACTTGACTGTCATCAGTGTAAAACATGCCATCAGTTTGATGCGCTCGCAGAATTCCCTCGACAGGAGCCATGTACATTGTGAAAATCTGGGGCCGAAAATGAACTCTTGAGGTACTCCACACGTAAGCTCTTGCAAAGCAGACTCGGAATCACCGATTTTCACAGATTGATAACGTCCACTGATGATGTATGACTCAAACCACTTGAGTGCCGTACCGGTGATGCCATACAAGGTCTGAAGACGATCGACGAGAATCTTGTGGACGTTGTGGTCGATTGTATCGAACGCGGAACTGAGGTCTAGTAAGACAAGTACGTCCTCCTTCCTATCCGTAGCAAGCAGAAGATCATTCACAGCCTTGACGAGGGCGGACTCTGTGCTACGGTGCTTCCTGTAGGCACTTTGAAGATCTGAAAACAAACTGTTGTCCTACAGATGGTGCTGAATTTGCTCAGAAGCCGATTTCTCAACAATCTTTGAAATAAAACTGACATGACTGAGATTAGAGACACTGTAGCTCTGAAGACTGTCCGCATCGAGATTTGGCTTTTGGATGAACGGGTATAACCTGAGCGATCTTGAACCTGTCAGGAAAACCACCCGAGCACAACGAATAATTGACGATCAACTTGAGGACAGGTAGCAGTTCATCAAGACAGAGTTTTAGCATCCACGTAGGTAGAGGAAGCAACTCAGCAACAAAGATAACAGGTCAGCAAGGGAGAAAGTAGAATATGCTGAACTTGTTAAAATAACCAGAAAGAAACAAAGACAGAGAAATAGAAAGAGGAAGGAGAAACAGATTCAAAACATACTGGAAATGGAAAAAGGTCAAAATCCGAAAACTGCGCAAGAAAGATGGTTCACCAAGTTTAAATAGGGAGGAAATTCTCAAAATATGTTCAGAGTTTTATCAAGATCTATACAATTCACACGCAGCAGAGGCCAAGGGCCAAGAAACTTGCCAAAATAACATCACCGGAAAACTCGGAATTACCAGACATCACATTTCGTGAAGTAGAAACAGCAATCAAGAAGATGCAGAAAAACAAGGCATCATGATGAGATAATAAAAGATAATCTCGAGGAGGGAGGAATTGAAGTAATAACCCATCTAGCAAAACTGTTTAATCAAATCATCACCAAAAATGCATCCCGCAATCTTGGAAAGAAGCAAAAATCATTCTTCTTCACAAGAAGGGAGACAAGGCAGACATCAAGAACTACAGACCCATTAGTCTTCTCTCACATCTGTACACAATTTTCACAAAAATTCTTCAAAATAGACTAAAGAAAGACCTGGATGCATCAACCACGAGAGCAGGCGGGTTTTAGAGAAGGTTTCTCAACCATGGCCTACCTACTTGCAATAAACCAACTCACTGAAGAGTCAAACGAATATCAACTTACTTATGTATTGGATTCATTGATTACGAGAAAGCATTTGATTCCGTACAACATCAGGATCTCTTCCAATCACTGAGAGAAATATACATGTATAAAAGAATTGTATGTTTGTATTCTGGAGGATATATAGGCCTACACAGATGCAACATCTCGAATCCATCTGGATAGTGACGTTTCTGAAATTGTTAAGATATCCAGAGATGCCTATACTATATGCTAATTATCCATATCACTCATACCTAATATGCACATGCCGTTCACCTACATACTCTACCAATAACTCACACCTGGATACACGAAGTATTAATACGTGAGCATTGACTGCCTAACTGCCTTCATCATGTTCATGTGCACACATTATAAACCCATTAAAAAGAAAGTATCCAGTTTGATTTTGGAGTTTGTCAAAGATGGGGTCTTAAATCAAGAACTACCAACAGTATGATATACAGATAAATTCATTCCGCACAGTTTGATAGCTCATTAGTCCAACTCGATACAGAATTGATGACACAATGGCCTTTTGAATGCACACCCAGGATTTTAAAGTTGCAGTCATTCCTATTGATGTGGTTTTCCTGCTTCTCAAGATTCTTCATAAAGGTACACAATAACAGAAGGACTAAGACTGTTTGACTTCACTTCGGCATAATCTTAAGGAAATTTCTCTAAACAGTATGACTTTGACTTCTTGAAGGCACCCGATGATAGGAATTTAAGTCCCTCATGCTTTAATTTCATGTATCGATTATTGCTGTGATTTGTTTTTTCACCTTACAATATCGACACAAAATTAATTGAGAAGGTGCAAGATACCAAGCACAATTCTTTTAATTTTGCAGGAGCCTCTCTTCACTATTTGTACATTGATGTAGCAGGACCAACTCAATAGTAATTTACGGCAACTTTAAAAATTCAGGCGATTGCATTCAAATGGTCATTCAGTCATCAATTCTGCATCGATTTAGACAAATGAGGTATCAAACTGTACGGAATAAATTTATCTGTAGTATTTGGTAGGTCTTGATTTAACACCCTTCTTTGACTTATAGACCAAAATTAAACTGGATACTTTATTTTTGGATGGGTTTACATTACAAGCAAAATCCTCAGCAATGTAGTTTTACCAGTAATTGGAATGCCATTGAGAAAAAATAACATTGATCTTACCACTCGTTTCCTTCGGTTTCTAGATATAATGCCAATAATACCGGTGACAATGTAGAACTGAAACACAAAAAGGAAAAATACGTTTTGATTACATCTTCAAGTAAAAGAAATGTCAAAATAAAGGGTGCAAGTTTAAAGTCCCCCCTAAAGGTATTTTATCAAAATTATAAAAGTATTATTACATGTATACAGTATTTTGATTTAACATCTTTAATATGCTATTTATTAAGAGTTTTAACTGTTCAATATGTACCCTGTCGTATACATCATGATTTACAATATCTTGTTTGTAATTGATTATTAGTAATTATTTGAATTTTCTATCAAGAATGTTTCATCGCCAATTATCACAATTATTAATTTCTGTGCCGACCATCGGTTGCAGGGCTGACACTGAACTATATTTTATGTTACTTTATTCCGGGTCTTTATTCTACTGGCCCCATTTTTGATTTGTATAATGTGACGCGATCAAGCAAAATCAGTCGGAACTCGGCAATATTGATGTTGAGATAAGCCAAACAAAGCGAATATTTCCTTTTGTTTCCTCTTGTTTTGGAAACACTTTAATTGCTAATATCTTTGGAACTGGTTGTCCAATTTCAATGGGTTTTTCTGCAAAAGCAGCGTTGTAAATGCTATTTAGTAGCCTATAAGAAACTGAAAATTTAATATTTCCGAGTTCCGACTGATTTTGCTTGATCGCATCACTAATTATCTTTTTTTAAATTAAAGTATATCTTACACATAAGCTTCCCCATATGCTCCAAGAAATGCGAAACCGAGTTTTACGTTTGATAAGAACGCTGCCACAAGACATCAGAAGTAACCCTGATATGATTTGTAGGATTCCAACGGCAACAGCAGCCCGTGTATTGTACCTATTAGATAGTAATAATGAAGAATTTTAATAGAATTGCCTTTATAGAGTAAGCAGAAAATGTTTAATAAAATGGTTTTCTTTTCAACATGTTCAATTTTGATAGATCGCAAACATTGATGTTTCCAAACATAAACTGTAAGTGACATAAGAACTGGCGATGATTGATAACACTATTATGGACGTGTTTATTATCATATTTATGAATAAACACAGTAAAAACAGCAGCAGCACTAACCGTAAACAACAACATCAATATTATATTGACGACCAGAGAAACCGTGCATTGTCGATTTATTACACCGGTGTCAACTTCTTCTTTAATGACAGCGATTTCACGTTATGACGAGCAGGAGTGAAATTCCATAGCCGTGGAGTGGCTGCTTCCTGGCTTGATCTGCAATCGACGTTTTTTTAAGGACGTGTACAGATGAAGCAAGTTGTTGTTTGCTGTATCAAGCCCAGGTAGACATATAAATCCTGTTCCATCAATCTAACATTCTGCTGCACTGCCCCCGACTTGGGACGGGCGGTGGTGGGTTGAGCGCTTTGTTCCCGGGAAGCCTCCCTCCCCAGTGCAGCAACTGTTGACATCAGGGAATCACATTACAGTAGTGGCCACTCCCTTCTTTCATACCAGGAATTGTCGGCATAAGGTGTTGAAACCAACGTGCCAAGCCACAACCCCTTAGTATACCAAGCAAACCCTTTGTCACGGATCTGCAGGGCAGGACTTGCACTGCTGGAACACCTTGATGTGTGCAAGTTCCATTAGAGGTTAGGCTGGTCATAGGATCCTGGTACTATGTAGGGAAGTAAAGCTTGGTCATTTAGCTTCAGGTAGGTCGAGTGGTGGCATATACGGACGATTCACCAATTCCCAGTTTCCAAAGTGTCTGTTGTTGCGTGCAAGCCATAGAGTGTATGTTGCTCTTAATGCTGTTCTCGCCACAGTATCCAGTGCCTTTTGGTTTCTTTGTTTGTGAGGCCAAAGAACTTGAAGCAGGTTCGAAGTGTGTTGTTTATGAATCCTCTTGATCCCACCTCTACTGGGATGGGAAGTATTTCAGTTCCCATCCTGTTGCTTGTCCTTCCTGGATTAGATCTTCATACTTCATTTTGTTTCTGAGGTTGGCCTGTGCTAAGTTCTCCTCAGCAGGTACTGTGAGTTCAATTATGATGCCTTGCTTGTCTGATGGTGAGTAGACAGTTATGTCTGGCCTTTTCGATGTTGTCACTATCTCTTGAGGGAACATAGCTGGGCGATTGTCTTCATCCCACACTACTTGCCAGTCCTCACAGCTTCGGATGATGTTGTCTTTTTGGGTTCTGTGCGATGCTATACATTTCTGTACTTTGTTCCAGTCTCAGTTATGAATGAAATGCCGGTGACTTTCTGTTGATCTCCATCGCCTACTGTCCCACATCTAGCTTTCAAAACAGCAGGAACTATTTGGTGGACTATCTCTCGGAGTACCGTGTCATGTCTCCAGTTGTAACGGCCTGTTCTAAGAGAGTACTGGCAGCAGTTGAATATGTGCAGCATTGTGCAGCAGTTGTAGCCACAGAGAGTACACTGACCTAGTGGGTGTTTGTTCCAGGTCTTCAAGTTGGCTGGCAGGTGAGGGTAGTGTGTCTTGGATTGAGTTGAGGTAAAATTGCAGCATCTCAGGTGACCAGGAGTAGAGGAGACTATTCCATCTTGTGTCCATGTGCATGGCTGTTTCCCATCCGAGGAAGCGCCCTTGTTTTGCCATTCCATATAAGGAGACAAGTAGGTGCTCTTCAGAGACATCTTTGGTTATTACATCTTTTTTATTATATTAAAACTTCTTTTGCCTGGGTAACAAAACTCAGTGTAAACACTGTTTTTCAGTTTGGGCCAGGGGTCAAACTTAAAACATCAAAAAATAAACAATACATATTAAGATACATTACATTAAGTATAATATATCAGATTGCACAATTTAACAAAATTAGGAATACATTAAGAACTAGACCAGCTAGGCATAAAATTTGCATACAAACAACAATGATTAATAAAAACAGTGATATTGCACTATAGGACATCATAAGGTGAAATTTACTTGCAAGCATATTTAAAATAACCGACTGTAGCTGGCAACGGATTTTTGGCTCTGGTAGGAAGAAGGTTAAAGGACAGTGCACCTCTGGAGGAAAATTTCCTTTTGGCAGAGGTACTTCGGTTAGTTGGAGGGACAAGATTACCTTGGGCTGCGGATCTAGTGGAGTGGCCATGACTGTGGAAAAGATGTTACATAAAGGCAGTGGGAGGATGTTGCTAAGGCTCTTATAGACCATGATGTTAAGGTGGATATTGCGACGGGCATCAAGTTTGTCCCACTTCAAGGTATTTAGAAGAACATCAGTGGGGTATCTACGTGGGAGACCAAGCATTATTTTGCCAGTAGTGTTTTGTAACCTGTCAAGCGTTTTCAGTAGGGTCTTACCAGCATTTCCCCATGAGGTAAAATAAGAGCCTTATACAGGAGATTTCTGACCCTTGATGAAGCCCAGGCCCTGGCGACCATGTTGCCATCTGCATAGCTCGTTGATAAAAAGATGTATTTCTCTTTCATGCAGCTCTTTCACCCCATTCCACTGTTTTTTCCTCTCTGTCTGTGCTCTATGTGACCATAGATGAACTGTGTCTCCTCGTCCACAGAGTATTTCATGATGTGGTATTTCACCAACTGCATACATTTGAAATTCGTTGTTAAAGCTTTCAGATGAAGGCCCTTGTTGGCGCATTTCGACAGACCTGCCCATCTCTTGAGGTAGCATGTAGCCACAGCTTGAAGATTTTGGGCGAATGACACTGGGAAGCAGTAGATGATGAATTCCCAAGATATCCTGCTCACACTGTGTTTTTCATATATCCACATCTTAGCGATACTGTTGACTTGGTCATTGTTTACTCTCTCTAGGAGAGTCTTCAGTTTAGACTCGACACCATATCGGACTTCTTTGTCGTTCAGATCCTTGAATATTTGTTGACCGAGAAATCGCATGGATGATTGGTGGATAAACGGGATGTACTTCCCACTGATGTGAAGTTGTGGTTCATATATGTGCATAGGTTGTTGATGTCCTTCAATTTGTCCTGACATGTACAGTGTTTGACTTCTTCATGGCCAGACTTCTACATTTAGTAGGTTTAGCTTCCATCGTTCTGGTCCACTTCAGGAAGGTTTCGAACCAGGGTGAGAAGTTCTCTACATCTATCAACAATTCCTGCTATAATTGTCAGGTCATCTGTGTATGCTTTCTGGGACTGTTTGAAGTCTGTGTTCTTCAACTGGTATCCTTGATCTTGCTTGGTCTTCAGTAAGTCCAATAGGAGGTTAAATACCATCAGGAAGAGCACAACGGAGATCCTTGAATATTTGTTGACCGAGAAATCGCATGGATGATTGGTGGATAAACGGGATGTATTTCCCACTGATGTGAAGTTGTGGTTCATATATGTGCATAGGTTGTTGATGTCCTTCAATTTGTCCTGACATGTACAGTGTTTGACTTCTTCATGGCCAGACTTCTACATTTAGTAGGTTTAGCTTCCATCGTTCTGGTCCACTTCAGGAAGGTTTCGACCAGGGTGAGAAGTTCTCTACATCTATCAACAATTCCTGCTATAATTGTCAGGTCATCTGTGTATGCTTTCTGGGACTGTTTGAAGTCTGTGTTCTTCAACTGGTATCCTTGATCTTGCTTGGTCTTCAGTAAGTCCAATAGGAGGTTAAATACCATCAGGAAGAGCACAACGGAGAGTGGACATCCTTGAATAAGCCAATTTGGTACATAAACCAATCTGAGGTCCATTTCTGGGTTCGCATTCTTACAAACAGCTTGTCATAGTAGTTAAAGATTAGCTCACGAGTGGTAGATGGGACGTTATACCATTCCAGTGCAAATTGGATCAGGTTACGAGCAACAGACCCATATGCATTAGCCAGGTCCAGCCATGCTACAACAATCTCACGAGCATTCTGTTTAGCATCAAGGAGGGTCTCCATCAGGGCTTGACTGTGTTCAACGCAACCTGATGTATACCTCGTAGAAATCCCTTCTGGATGGCTTGGTCTATATAGCCATTTTTTGTCATATAATCTTTCTTTGTCATATAATTTGTCATAGCTTTAGGCCTAAAAAATGCACATGGTACCGTGTCATACAAGTTCAACCTCATCCAGTTTGCATTATAATGGTACCATGTTCCCGACCACGTCAGGAAGATGATCTTTAACTACTATACTATGATGAAAGTTACATCTATGTAAAGACTAAGGAATGGACAACAGATTGGATACACTGCAGCATAGGAGTATTCCAGGGATGCCCACTATCTTGCATCCTATTCTTGGCAGTCAGTATTCAATCTTTGCCTTGATCTTCTTGACCAACATTACACAGCCATCTGGGGAACTGCATGAAGGATTCATCCATCAAATCATCAGTCAAAGCTTATGCTGATGACCTTACTTTAACTGCAAGAAATCCAGAAGACTGTCAGAAACTGGTCAACGTCGTTAGTGACTTCCTGAGGTGGACTAGATCAATGAAGGCAAAGCCAAGCAAATGTCGATCCCATGCCATGAAGAGATTTGTCCCAAATAAGAAACAAAAGCAAGAGGGACATAAATGGCACACGATCCAAAGTTGACAATAGATGGAGAAGAGATTGTGTATATACACAAGCAGCCCATGCGATTCCTCGGCAAGCTCCAAAGATCTGAAGGAGAAGGAAATCAGAGAGTCTGTAAGGCAGAAACTAACAGACATGCTGAAAAAGACAGACAAAAGCCTACTCGCTGGAATCATGAAGATGTGGATATATAATAATGCAATCCTACCCAAAATGACACGGGAGTTTACCATCTACAACTTCCCAATTACGTACATCGAGGGTTTGGAAGCAACCTGCAATGGGCACTAATAAGCAGATGTACCACCAACAGTGCTCTATACAGAAGATGGGCACTAATAAGCAGATGTACCACCAACAGTGCTCTATACAGAAGATGGGCACTAATAAGCAGATGTACCACCAACAGTGCTCTATACAGAAGATGGGCACTAATAAGCAGATGTACCACCAACAGTGCTCTATACAGAAGCAGGAAGAAGTACGACCGGGATTCACCTTAAACGACTCACCATAGCACTTCTGTAAAATGCATGCCAAGTCACCAAGCACCATCTCAACAGTATTCTATAGATGCGAAAACACAGACTCTCTACAAATACTGCCTCCAAAGAAAAGAAAAGCAATCAAGGTGCAATGGAGTCCGAGAACTTGAACAAAGAGAGCGACATACTGAATGAGATGTGCAGAGGTCAAACAGGCAGAACAGGTCTTGGTTTAAAAAGAACCAGACACTAAAAGACATGAAACCCCAATAACACAGAAAATGCCTCACTAGTCTGGTAAAAGACGTAGATGAAGATGATATGCTTGTGTACCTCTATGGCTGCACCAAACAAGGACAATGGCTCAGATGAGACTCTGCCATGCAGATAGATATTTATTTATTTATTTATAAAATAATTAAATAAGTTTAATTAACACACCATGGCCACTACTCCGAGTTTCATACTATGATAACTTTTTCATTGGAACTCCTGTACATGCTGTATGTATGGACAACAGAACTCCTATCATTCCATGTCAATGCCATCCACGACCAACTTCCATTAAATTTGAGACTTTGGGGGTAGACCAACCTTAGATCCTGCCATTTGTGTCTTCATAATAACTGTACTCTATTCTATATCTTAAATGGATGCAACTATTCTCTGCAGAGTGGTAGATACGTAGATACAACTGGAGACATGATCAGACACTGAAAGTTGTAGCAATTGGAATAATGCCCTTCATTGAAGAGGCAATTCAGAAGAAGATAATTATGAATACTATCAAATTCCGCACTGCAGATATGGTGTAACCTACCGGGATCCAGCACCGCCTCTTCCAAAAAGAGATCCAACAAACCTCTATGCAGAAGGCCAATGGCATGGGGATTCCTGATGGATGTGGATCATAAGCAAGTAGTATTTCCTCCCATAATCACAGAGACTGCAAAACGTCCTGATATTACCATCTATTCTGAAAGGACCAAATCAGTTATCATCATTGAGCTTATCCCAAGAAAGAAAAGCAAATACCAAGATCTTGTAGCTGACTGCGAAAATAGGGGATGGTGTACACACTACTTTTATCTCTAAGGAAAGCGGAACGACTGGGATCCTTTAAACCGGTTTGTTCCCACCAGACTTGTTTGATGCCTACCCAAGACATGGAGATATGCAGCTCAAGAAATACTTCCCGAGACACCTTCAAAGAGGCATTAAAATATAATGGAGTGCTCACCTGTATAAGGGTGAAATTAGCCGGCTCCGAAGGTGACTGCGCTGGTGCTCTACCAATAAATTACTTCACTTATTAAAATATTATATTAAACTACTCAATATTTTTACCAACACAGGCCTAGGCTATACCTGGGGCAATGTTGCGGCTGATTTCTCCTGTGATTCCGTTGAACCTGTAAGTAGTTCACTTGCGGCTGTGCAGGATATCGTGCTGTATATTGTTGCTTGGGTACATATCCAGTTGTTGGGTATTCTAGTTGCATTGAGGATGGTTGGTATCTACTGGGGTGACTAAGGTATCTGGCTTGAATGTCCATGTCCGATGTCATCTTGTAAACTGAAGTTCTCGACTTTTATCTGTAATTGGAAAATGAAAAGCTATGAAAAGACGTTTTATGTTGTTCAGAACATTATTGAGGAACAATCATATAAAATTGGAACTCCCCATTATTTAGATACATGTTATCATATTAGCACATATACGTGTTATCATATTAGCAAAACAAACGCACGTACGCCGTTTATAGTATACAACATTACCAGAAAAGATGCATGTACCAACTGAACCTATAAAAATGAATTTCTGTTTCGACGAACACTATTTAGAAATACTGTATAGCACACCAGTAAGCTCATATGAATAGTACCGTGCAAACAATGCCAGAAACTGCTGCGCAACGTCATGAAGTGTCGACAAGAAAAAGCCTATACTGATAGGCCTGCAATAATATGTACAACCCGGAATGTACAACATACAAAAATGTACATACTGAAAATATTGTAGCGGTGTACTTTCCGATGAATTCAAGAGTGATTTCCCCATTCAATTTCAAGTCAGTTCAGGTTGTTCCATTTTGAACTTGACTAGTCCACAGAGAGTTTATATTACCTGCTCAACTTACAATATAGTCCCGGCTCCTGGTAAACTTGTAACCAGTACGCTCAGGTAAAAGAGTCGGTGTCAGTAAAATCCAGCTAAATCTAGCACACCATGTAAATAAATAGTTCAACTTCAACTTGGTATCAAGAGTACAATGGAATTCAGAGAGTCGACCGTACACTCAATAATGACAATAATACTCGTTTATATATTCATTAAAGCGTGACGCTGAGGCAGAGCCTGGCCTAAACGTATTTTAACATTAATTTTTTTTTTCAACCACAAAGCAAATTGTGGCAAATCCAATGGTAATGGATTATATGGGCACATTATAATTAATTAATTTTTATGATTGATTAAACCGTATATGGCCATATCCTTTATGCGTAAATATCGATTCAATAGTGAGATGTGGCTGCAGTATAATGCGGCATAAATTTGATCGTGATGAAGATCTAAATAATGATAATAATTATAATAATATTTTTACTACTACTACTACTACTACTACTACTACTACTACTACTACTACTACTACTACTACTACTACTACTACTACTACTACTACTACTACTAATAATATAATAATAATAATAATAATAATAATAATAATAATAATAATAACACTAATAATAATAATAATAATAATAATAATAATAATAATAATAATAATAATAATAATATTTTAACAATAATATGATTAGCAGATATTCAAATGTAGCCTATGATTCACCCACTCTCTTACTAAAGGATTTAAAATTGACATTGCGTATATGCCTTTATGCGGTGCTAAAAAAACAATAATAAGCTGAATATAGAATCTCAAGGTTGGCACTAACAAAGGTACATGCTCATTCTTTTCCAGTTGTCTCATCCACTGGAAGATAGAAGATAGAAAATAATCACGTATACCATTATTATCCTCACGTATGTCTTCATTAGATTTTTCGTTTGGAAACAAAAACGAAATGTTAAATTTTGATGTAAAACACCATGTAATAGAGACCAACAAAAGTATCACATATTGCAGTGAATATATTATACCAGGTGCATGCATACACTAATCAGTCAACTGAAAGATACACCTGCAGAAAATAAAACGGTTGTCTTTTAAAGCATAAAGTGATTAAATGATATATACTATTTTGATAAAATTGAGATCATGCTTTTGATAATGGAGCAATGTTACGCATGTATACCACTGAAATCACAATGATGTTTTTTGTTAATTTAGAATAACTGCACTTAAATTGGTGGTAATATGTATTTTTTTCTTCAGATTCGGGATTCAGCTAAAATACTATCTGATAAGTTACATACCATCGTTATAGAACAATGTTGAATTTTTTTATACCAATGAAATCGAAGTCGCAATATTACGTTTTTAAACAATAATATTGAGAATGGGAGTATTAATTAATTCGATATACAATATTGCATGATTGATCATACACGCGAAACATTATAACGTGTTTATTCAGATGGAAATAATAAGCTGCTGGTGTTGTATTTTGTTCTCGCTGTATGAAATAATTGTGAAAAAAACCCTATTATTATAATTAATGTTGAAAAAACAGATGCAACTTACTTTAAAAGCAGGATCAGTATATTTTCCCATGAACTTGGATATCGTAACCTCATGATACGTACATGTTCTATGTACAATCGAAATAAGTATCTTGCATCCACCTTAAAGAGCTTTAAAGCTGCAATATTACAGGCAACAGTTTCTGTAGACCCGTTTTGACGTTGTCATTGGCAGTGGCCTTCAGAAATTATTCCGTGTTGTGCGTGTCATCTAATTG
The DNA here is from genome assembly GCF_039555335.1 of Amphiura filiformis. NCBI lineage: Eukaryota > Metazoa > Echinodermata > Ophiuroidea > Amphilepidida > Amphiuridae > Amphiura > Amphiura filiformis. The sequence goes on from NC_092631.1 coordinate 83,667,782, forward strand.
CATCCGCCTCTTTTTCTTATTTCCCTTATTATAGTTTTCAGAACATGCAGAAATTAGCGCACTAACAAACTAACTTGTCTCTCATGTTTGTTCTATATATGAACTAAAATAAAATTTACTGTTGAAAATGTATAATCGATCAAGAAAGATCTCATTTTTTCCTTCGAAATAAAACGCTTTAGAGTCCGATTGTGTCATCATCTACCGTGCCCTCATCACCATGGTTACACAAGCATATATATAGAGATGTCTACCCGTATCGTAATGTGATTATTTCCTTGCAATCTACATACAGGGTGCCCCATAAAAAGCCACTTCCAACGAATGTAGGGATAAACGTGATTTACCATCATTCAGTATTCACACGTGAAAGCAACATATATTTTAGCTTAATTATAATTTGTAGAAAACCAGAGCTCATTTGATAAAACTGTTTTGAAGACGATTGTCTTGAATTATCTCGGATGGAAATTGTTTTTGCAAAAATTTTGTTGATTTCAATTGATTAGCACCGTTGATTGAATAGGCCTACGCACAATACTAACTCAATGGAAAATTATATTTTTGAAGACTTACGTTCGGTCGTTGGGGGCTGGCATTTTCTTCGGAAGGGGGGTCACAAAAAATACTGGGGGTCATAGAATTTTCAGACCAAATATAGGGGGGTTATAATTTTTTAACACCCAAAATAGGGGGTTATAGAATTATTTAGGGCTGGTGACTTAAAATTTTCGCGCGCTGCGCGCGCATTCTTTAACTTCGCAGTCGAAATGTGCGTACAATCTATGCAAAATTTTTACACGCTCCGCGCGCCTTCTTTACACTTACAATAAAAATTTTACCGCGCTCCACACACTTTCTTCACTTTTAAGTTTTGACGCGCTCCGCGCCTTAGTTCGGGCAATGAATAATTTTTCTTGAGTCTGTGTAGTTGGAAGGGGGGGGGGGTCATAAAATTTTTCGACCCGCGATAGGGGGGTCGTGAAAAAATTTTGCCCGCGATAGGGGGGGGGATCATAAAAAAATTGACTCCGGTCACCGACATATTTTGTGACCCCCCCTTCCGAAGAAAATGCCAGCCCCCTTGTCTATTTCTCTAATTTTTCTCAAAAATCAGATCATCTGAGAATTTTCTGAGAATGTCACAAATGACATTAAAATTTGGTAGGTTTTATGATTCTTGAGTTATAAGTAAAATGTCAAAGTACAAGTCCCTATCATATCAATTTTGAACATATCGCGCTGCACTACAAGCAGGTTGAACTAATCACCTGTGTAGACCTATGTCTGTAATCATAGATTGAATACAATACTGGTCTTTTCAAAGATACTAATCTTACAGGTGCAAGTGATCAGCATGATATGGTTCAATGCAGAGGTACCGCGTGAACGTATCAGTGCAGCGCGGTATCTTCAAAAATTGTTTTGACCTATTGCTATGGTAGTTAATCCGATTATTACGTAACTTCGCCAGCGTATAGTGGCGGGACATTCAGTTTGTAGTTACATGGCATGCTATGGACCAGTAGTACAACTACGTGTATCGACATACACACGGATCTACAAGGTCACCATTAGGCCTACAAAGCACGTATATCATCAGAATGCACAGGTGAGATCGTTTTATATTTTATTATCCGTCTATACCAGTCCATATTATTCCAACTCAATTACCAATCCTAAATAATTTGGGAAACCAGGAAGCAGCTCTTCTTATAATAAAGCACGTTTCGTCGGTTTTCTGAGGTAGGGTCGTTTTAATTTTTGTAGCTGAAATCGAATTGAATTGAAATGAATTTTGGGCGATTTTCATTTCAATGCATTGGAATTGAATTGGAATCGAAATGAGTGGGCTTGGGCATGAATTGGATTGGATTGGAATTGAAATCATCGTGAGCAATGAAGAATTGAATTGGATTGGAATTGAAATCATGTTGAGTGATGACGAATGAAGTGGAATTGAAATGAAATTCAGCTTTGATTTCAATTCAGTATTTTAATTCACAAGCAGATGTCTGTGATTCCAGATCATCCCACCTGTAAAAGTGCCCTTCTTTCATTCTGAAGTCTGATACACTTCCAGGTCTATTCACACAAGAGACACACATTAAAAATTTAGAAGGCATATAAAGATGAAGTTGACAGATACATGAAACTTCTTTGCACGAACCAGGTCATTTGTGGTACTGATAATGATCCACACACTTTTTGGCGAAGCGTTTCTCGACCTTATTGCGATGGGTTTTGGCCCACTTATTTCCTCACAGCGTTGCAGAATAAAAATAAAATAATCGTGCTGTCTATGTAATCAGGAAACTACAGAGGCGATAGTGCACATTTAAATTTGTCATTACTACTTCATGTTGATATTCAAACAGTGCTATAAAGTTGTCTTACCAAGGAATGTGTTTGTATTAAAAGAAATAATTGTTTTACAACTTGGATTAACTAGAATTACTTTTATGCAAATCCGAAAATTGCAACAGATATTTTTCATTTCTTTAAGATTAGCGGTATTGCCAGATTGTACGTACAGTTGGGCTACATTAATAGCCTCATTATAGTTTTATTGAAACTGGCAAAATACTTGCCTGTATGTGCTTGTTGTTCTGCTATAGCGTATAGAATCTGTTAATGATACTATAACCACACAGTCAATTAATTTATGTCAACATGTCCTTTTCACGAGGCTGTGTTTATATAACTGAATTCATTTATACAAACACAACCTTGAGTAAATTAAAGTACTTAAGGGATCTGGAATGAGCGTTTCGATAGTATTTTTTGTGGGACATGAGAGCACATCAGACATATCGAATTGCATTCCTAATACGAAGAATGTCTTTCTGATATAAAATAATTTTCATTTTTTGAAAATCACGATGTAATACAAATTTTATGACAAAAATTTGATATTTTTCATATTTTTGATATATAACAGTCCTCGAAGTAAATTTTATAAATCTAATGACATATTCTTAAAGTGTATGTAGCTGGGAGGAAAAGTCGATCAATTGAAAAATTTTGACCTTTCATATTGAAGATATGGATTTTTTTTGCCAAAATGACCTAATTTTTGTGTGTTTTGGGAAAAAGATCCATATCTTCAATACGAAAGGTCAACATTTTCAATTGATCGTCGGCTTTTTTCATCCCACCTACATACACTTTAAGTAAAAATCATCATTTGCGAATTTCAAAAACTCACAATTATTTTATATCAAACGGACATTCTTCGTATTCAGGATGCAATTCAACATGTCTGATGTGCTCTAATGTCCCACAATAGATACTGTCCAAACGTTCATACTGTCACCCAGAATTGGGGAGACAATTTGACTATGTTATCTAGTGGCTATCCAACAAAATAACATAGTCAAATTGTCTCCCCAATCTGGGTGATAATAATGGGGGCTCGTCCAGGAGTTATCTATCCAACAAATTCCAAATTTAATTTTGTGGGATAAATTAATTTTGGTAGTTAAGCTAAACTATATAGTGTATTATATTCTTACTATTGTATTAGGGTTAGGGTTTAGGGTTAGGGTTAGGGTTAGGGTTAGGGTTTGGGTTAGGGTTAGGGTTAGGGTTAGGGGTTAGGGTTAGGGTTAGGGTTAGGGTTAGGGTTAGGGCTAGGGCTAGGGCTAGGGCTAGGGCTAGGGTTAGGGCTAGGGTTAGGGTTAGGGTTAGGGTTAGGGTTAGGGTTAGGGCTAGGGCTAGGGCTAGGGTTAGGGTTAGGGTTAGGGTTAGGGTTAGGGTTAGTGGGTTAGGGTTAGGGTTAGGGTTAGGGTTAGGGTTAGGGTTAGGGTTAGGGTTAGGGTTAGGGTTGGGGTTGGGGTTAGGGTTAGGGGTTAGGGTTAGGGTTAGGGTTAGGGTTAGGGGTTCATACCACTAAATCCGCGTGTGAAGCGGTTTCCGGTAAAAGTTTATCACGACTATAGTCCCAACTTTGCATACAAAATGTGCAAAATCGGTACAATATTAACAATTTTAGTGTTTCAAATCGTGTTTTGCTAGAACTTGTGAATGTGATCTCTACTAATTTGAACAGAAAACGCGAAAATTTGAGTGATGTTTACGATGATGAGCGCATGAACACACGAGGTCAAAACGCGGTTAGCAGTCAGACGTAAACACGGGAAAATCGGGTCTTTTATATAGCGCTATTTTTCTCAAAAAGTAGACCTAAAATATGGTGTCATTTTCAGATATGTTATGCAGAATTTTGTTCTGATTAAAATGATATCAAATATATATTTCAAAGTAAGACGTAACTCGACTTATAGCCTAAAACGTGACCACTGTTTTGCACGTAAAGTCTATGGAAAGCTATTTGGTGGCATGTACCCTTTAAGGAGCAATTCCATGCGTTTTTCGCGCGTCTTTATCTATTTAAAATGCACGCGAAGAAATGAGGAAGGACATCAACAAGCGCGTGCATGGACGCCGCCATGTTTTTCGCTGTACGTGCGTTTTCCGCGAATAGGCTTACTTTTATTTCCAATTTAATAAAAGTTCCGATTTTGGCAGAAGTTTGAAACCTTTTGATATGAATAAAGAAGAGTTTCAAAATATTGAAAAC